>NW_027591175.1:0-105000 GCF_964213995.1 Mustelus asterias | reverse complement strand
GCCGTGGCACTGACATGTCATCGCCATGCTGTAACATGTCAGTACCACACTGTAACATGTGGCAGTATCATGTTAAGGTGTATTTCAGTATAGTGCTAACGTGTTACAGTGGTTAGTTGTGTGACACTAACTTGTTACAGTATATGTCTGTGTGACACTAACATGTTACGTTGTATTTCCATGTGGCACTAACATGTTCTGGTGTGTTAATCTTGCAGAGACAGTGTGAGAGTGATCATGAGGACAGCGAACGAACTCCTGCCATCCTCTTCCGCAGACGGAGAAGTAGTTCTTCCTGACACAGCCCCAGCGCCCCCAGCCCGGCCCCCACCCCCAGCCCGAGCCCCCAGCCCGGACCCCACCCCCCAGCCCGGCCCCCACCCCCCAGCCCGGCCCCCACCCCCAGCCCGGCCCCCACCCCCCAGCCCGAGCCCCCAGCCCGGCCCCCACCCCCCAGCCCGGCCCCCACCCCCCAGCCCGGCCCCCACCCCCAGCCCGGCCCCCACCCCCCAGCCCGGCCCCCACCCCCCAGCCCGAGCCCCCAGCCCAATCAGCGGAAGGAACCGAGCCCCAGAGAGCAACTTCACCCAGTAAATAATCCAGGGGCTTAACAGAGAAACAGAGAGAGAGACAGAGAGAGAGAGAGACAGAGAGAGACAGAGAGAGACAGAGACAGAGACAGAGAGAGATGGACAGAGAGACAGGGACAGAGAGAGACAGAGAGAGAGAGACAGAGAGAGACAGAGACAGAGAGAGATGGACAGAGAGACAGGGACAGAGAGAGACAGAGAGAGAGAGAGAGAGACAGAGACGGACAGAGACAGAGAGACAGAGACAGAAAGAGAGAGACAGCGAGAGAGAGAGAAAGATAGAGAGAGAGACAGAGAGAGAGAGACAGAGAGAGAGAGACAGAGAGAGAGAGACAGAGAGAGAGAGACAGAAAGAGAGAGAGACAGAGAGAGAGAGAGACAGAGAGAGAGAGAGAAGAGAGCGAGAGACAGAGAGCGAGAGACAGAGAGCGAGAGACAGAGAGCGAGAGAGACAGAGAGAGACAGAGAGCGAGAGACAGAGAGCGAGAGACAGAGAGCGAGAGACAGAGACAGAGAGGCAGAGAGAGAGAGAGACACAGAGAGAGACACAGAGAGAGAGAGACAAAGAGAGAGACACAGAGAGAGAGAGAGACAGAGAGAGAGACAGAGACCGAGAGAGAGAGAGAGACAAAGAGAGAGACACAGAGAGAGAGAGAGACAGAGAGAGACATTCACAGACTGTGACAGTCAGTTTACACCGCTGAAGCTGTTCTCTCAGTTGTATAAACAGTCAGTGTGGATGGAATTCAGTACAAATCACATTCAGCTGACAGGCTGATCCAAACACAGCTCCCACAGCAATGCAGCACCCCCTCACTGCGGCACTCCCTCAGCAACACACTCCCTCAGTGCGGCACTCCCTCAGTGCGGCACTCCCTCAGTGCAGCGCTCCCTCAGTACAGCGCTCCCTCAGTGCGGCACTCCCTCAGTGCGGCACTCCCTCAGCAACACACTCCCTCAGTGCGGCACTCCCTCAGTGCAGCACTCCCTCAGTGCGGCACTCCCTCAGTGCAGCGCTCCCTCAGCAACACACTCCCTCAGTGCGGCACTCCCTCAGTACAGCGCTCCCTCAGTGCGGCACTCCCTCAGCAACACACTCCCTCAGTGCGGCACTCCCTCAGTGCGGCGCTCCTTCAGTGCGGCACTCCCTCAGTGCGGCGCTCCTTCAGTGCGGCACTCCCTCAGTGCGGCGCTCCCTCAGTGCGGCGCTCCCTCAGTGCGGCACTCCCTCAGTGCGGCACTCCCTCAGTGCGGCGCTCCCTCAGTGCGGCACTCCCTCAGTGCAGCGCGCCCTCAGTACAGCGCTCCCTCAGTGCTGCACTCCCTCAGTGCGGCACTCCCTCAGTGCGGCACTCCCTCAGTGCGGCACTCCCTCAGTGCGGCGCTCCCTCAGTGCGGCACTCCCTCAGTGCGGCGCTCCCTCAGTGCGGCACTCCCTCAGTGCGGCACTCCCTCAGTGCGGCACTCCCTTAGTGCGGCGCTCCCTCAGTGCGGCACTCCCTCAGTGCTGCACTCCCTCAGTGCGGCACTCCCTCAGTGCAGCGCTCCCTCAGTGCGGCACTCCCTCAGTGCTGCACTCCCTCAGTGCGGCGCTCCCTCAGTGCGGCACTCCCTCAGTGCAGCGCTCCCTCAGTACAGCGCTCCCTCAGTGCTGCACTCCCTCAGTGCGGCGCTCCCTCAGTGCAGCACTCCCTCAGTGCGGTGTGCCCTCAGTGCAGCACTCCCTCAGCGCGGCACTCCCTCAGTGCGGCGCTCCCTCAGTGCGGCGCTCCCTCAGTGCGGCACTCCCTCAGTGCAGCACTCCCTCAGTGCGGCGCTCCCTCAGTGCGTCGCTCCCTCAGTGCGGTCCTCCCTCGGTGCAGCGCTCCCTCAGTGCGGCGCTCCCTCAGTGCGGTCCTCCCTCGGTGCAGCGCTCCCTCAGTGCGGCGCTCCCTCAGTGCGGCGCTCCCTCTGTGCGGCGCTCCCTCAGTGCGGCGCTCCCTCAGTGCGGCGCTCCCTCAGTGCGGCGCTCCCTCAGTGCGGCGCTCCCTCAGTGCGGCGCTCCCTCAGTGCGGCGCTTCCTCAGTGCGGCGCTCCCTCAGTGCGGCGCTCCCTCAGTGCGGTGTGCCCTCAGTGCGGCACTCCCTCAGTGCGGCGCTCCCTCAGTGTGGCGCTCCCTCAGTGCGGTGTGCCCTCAGTGCGGCACTCCCTCAGTGCGGCACCCCCTCAGTGTGGTGTTCCCTCAGTGCGGCACTCCCTCAGTGCAGCGCTCCCTCAGTACAGCGCTCCCTCAGTACAGCGCTCCCTCAGTGCTGCACTCCCTCAGTGCGGCGCTCCCTCAGTGCGGCGTTCCCTCAGTGCAGCACTCCCTCAGTGCAGCACTCCCTCAGTGTGGCGCTCCCTCAGTGCGGTGCTCCCTCAGTGCGGCGCTCCCTCAGTGCGGTGTGCTCTCAATGCGGCGCTCCCTCAGTGCAGCGCTCCCTCAGTGCAGCGCTCCCTCAGTGCTGCGCTCCCTCAGTGCAGCACTCCCTCAGTGCAACACTCCCTCAATGCAGTGCTCCCTCAGTGCGGCGCTCCCTCAGTGCAGTATTCCCGCAGTGCAGCACTCCCTCAGTGCAGCACTCCCTCCGCACGGCACTCCCTCAGAAAGGCGCTCCCTCAGTGCAGCGCTCCCTCAGTGCAGCACTCCCTCAGTGCGACACTCCCTCAGTGCAGTGCTCCCTCAGTGCGGCGCTCCCTCAGTGCAGTACTCCCGCAGTGCAGCACTCCCTCAGTGCAGCACTCCTTCAGTGCGGCGCTCCCTCAGTGCAGCACTCCCTCAGTGCAGCGCTCCCTCAGTGCAGCACTCCTTCAGTGCGGCGCTCCCTCAGTGCAGCACTCCCTCAGTGCAGCACTCCCTCAGTGCGGCGCTCCCTCAGTGCAGCGCTCCCTCAGTGCAGCACTCCCTCAGTGCGGCGCTCCCTCAGTGCAGCACTCCCTCAGTGCAGCACTCCCTCAGTGCGGCGCTCCCTCAGTGCGGCGCTCCCTCAGTGCAGCACTCCCTCAGTGCAGCACTCCCTCAGTGCAGCACTCCCTCAGTGCAGCGCTCCCTCAGTGCAGCACTCCCTCAGTGCAGCGCTCCCTCAGTGCAGCACTCCCTCAGTGCGGCGCTCCCTCAGTGCAGCACTCCCTCAGTGCAGCACTCCCTCAGTGGGCGCTCCCTCAGTGGGCGCTCCCTCAGTGCAGCGCTCCCTCAGTGCAGCACTCCCTCAGTGCGGCGCTCCCTCAGTGAGGTGTGCCCTCAGTGCGGCGCTCCCTCAGTGCAGTACTCCCTCAGTGCAGCGCTCCCTCAGTGGGCGCTTCCTCAGTGGGCGCTCCCTCAGTGCAGCGCTCCCTCAGTGCAGCACTCCCTCAGTGCGGCACTCCCTCAGTGAGGTGTGCCCTCAGTGCGGCGCTCCCTCAGTGCAGTACTCCCTCAGTGCAGCGCTCCCTCAGTGCGGCACTCCCTCAGTACGGCGCTCCCTCAGTGCGGCGCTCCCTCAGTGCAGCACTCCCTCAGTGCGGAGTGCCCTCAGTGCGGCGCTCCGTCAGTGCGGCACTCCCTCAGTGCGGCGCTCCCTCAGTGCGGAGTGCCCTCAGTGCGGCGCTCCGTCAGTGCGGCACTAACTCAGTGCGGCGCTCCCTCAGTGCAGCACTCCCTCAGTGCGGCACTCCCTCAGTGCAGCGCTCCCTCAGCAACACACTCCCTCAGTGCGGCACTCCCTCAGTACAGCGCTCCCTCAGTGCGGCACTCCCTCAGCAACACACTCCCTCAGTGCGGCACTCCCTCAGTGCGGCGCTCCTTCAGTGCGGCACTCCCTCAGTGCGGCGCTCCTTCAGTGCGGCACTCCCTCAGTGCGGCGCTCCCTCAGTGCGGCGCTCCCTCAGTGCGGCACTCCCTCAGTGCGGCACTCCCTCAGTGCGGCGCTCCCTCAGTGCGGCACTCCCTCAGTGCAGCGCGCCCTCAGTACAGCGCTCCCTCAGTGCTGCACTCCCTCAGTGCGGCACTCCCTCAGTGCGGCACTCCCTCAGTGCGGCACTCCATCAGTGCGGCGCTCCCTCAGTGCGGCACTCCCTCAGTGCGGCGCTCCCTCAGTGCGGCACTCCCTCAGTGCGGCACTCCCTCAGTGCGGCACTCCCTTAGTGCGGCGCTCCCTCAGTGCGGCACTCCCTCAGTGCTGCACTCCCTCAGTGCGGCACTCCCTCAGTGCAGCGCTCCCTCAGTGCGGCACTCCCTCAGTGCTGCACTCCCTCAGTGCGGCGCTCCCTCAGTGCGGCACTCCCTCAGTGCAGCGCTCCCTCAGTACAGCGCTCCCTCAGTGCTGCACTCCCTCAGTGCGGCGCTCCCTCAGTGCAGCACTCCCTCAGTGCGGTGTGCCCTCAGTGCAGCACTCCCTCAGCGCGGCACTCCCTCAGTGCGGCGCTCCCTCAGTGCGGCGCTCCCTCAGTGCGGCACTCCCTCAGTGCAGCACTCCCTCAGTGCGGCGCTCCCTCAGTGCGTCGCTCCCTCAGTGCGGTCCTCCCTCGGTGCAGCGCTCCCTCAGTGCGGCGCTCCCTCAGTGCGGTCCTCCCTCGGTGCAGCGCTCCCTCAGTGCGGCGCTCCCTCAGTGCGGCGCTCCCTCAGTGCGGCGCTCCCTCAGTGCGGCGCTCCCTCAGTGCGGCGCTCCCTCAGTGCGGCGCTCCCTCAGTGCGGCGCTCCCTCAGTGCGGCGCTCCCTCAGTGCGGCGCTTCCTCAGTGCGGCGCTCCCTCAGTGCGGCGCTCCCTCAGTGCGGTGTGCCCTCAGTGCGGCACTCCCTCAGTGCGGCGCTCCCTCAGTGTGGCGCTCCCTCAGTGCGGTGTGCCCTCAGTGCGGCACTCCCTCAGTGCGGCACCCCCTCAGTGTGGTGTTCCCTCAGTGCGGCACTCCCTCAGTGCAGCGCTCCCTCAGTACAGCGCTCCCTCAGTACAGCGCTCCCTCAGTGCTGCACTCCCTCAGTGCGGCGCTCCCTCAGTGCGGCGTTCCCTCAGTGCAGCACTCCCTCAGTGCAGCACTCCCTCAGTGTGGCGCTCCCTCAGTGCGGTGCTCCCTCAGTGCGGCGCTCCCTCAGTGCGGTGTGCTCTCAATGCGGCGCT
This sequence comes from Mustelus asterias, assembly GCF_964213995.1. Classification (NCBI taxonomy): domain Eukaryota; kingdom Metazoa; phylum Chordata; class Chondrichthyes; order Carcharhiniformes; family Triakidae; genus Mustelus; species Mustelus asterias. Next base: position 99,300 of record NW_027591175.1, on the reverse strand, counting down.
CCCTCAGTGCAGCGCTCCCTCAGTGCAGCGCTCCCTCAGTGCTGCGCTCCCTCAGTGCAGCACTCCCTCAGTGCAACACTCCCTCAATGCAGTGCTCCCTCAGTGCGGCGCTCCCTCAGTGCAGTATTCCCGCAGTGCAGCACTCCCTCAGTGCAGCACTCCCTCCGCACGGCACTCCCTCAGAAAGGCGCTCCCTCAGTGCAGCGCTCCCTCAGTGCAGCACTCCCTCAGTGCGACACTCCCTCAGTGCAGTGCTCCCTCAGTGCGGCGCTCCCTCAGTGCAGTACTCCCGCAGTGCAGCACTCCCTCAGTGCAGCACTCCTTCAGTGCGGCGCTCCCTCAGTGCAGCACTCCCTCAGTGCAGCGCTCCCTCAGTGCAGCACTCCTTCAGTGCGGCGCTCCCTCAGTGCAGCACTCCCTCAGTGCAGCACTCCCTCAGTGCGGCGCTCCCTCAGTGCAGCGCTCCCTCAGTGCAGCACTCCCTCAGTGCGGCGCTCCCTCAGTGCAGCACTCCCTCAGTGCAGCACTCCCTCAGTGCGGCGCTCCCTCAGTGCGGCGCTCCCTCAGTGCAGCACTCCCTCAGTGCAGCACTCCCTCAGTGCAGCACTCCCTCAGTGCAGCGCTCCCTCAGTGCAGCACTCCCTCAGTGCAGCGCTCCCTCAGTGCAGCACTCCCTCAGTGCGGCGCTCCCTCAGTGCAGCACTCCCTCAGTGCAGCACTCCCTCAGTGGGCGCTCCCTCAGTGGGCGCTCCCTCAGTGCAGCGCTCCCTCAGTGCAGCACTCCCTCAGTGCGGCGCTCCCTCAGTGAGGTGTGCCCTCAGTGCGGCGCTCCCTCAGTGCAGTACTCCCTCAGTGCAGCGCTCCCTCAGTGGGCGCTTCCTCAGTGGGCGCTCCCTCAGTGCAGCGCTCCCTCAGTGCAGCACTCCCTCAGTGCGGCACTCCCTCAGTGAGGTGTGCCCTCAGTGCGGCGCTCCCTCAGTGCAGTACTCCCTCAGTGCAGCGCTCCCTCAGTGCGGCACTCCCTCAGTACGGCGCTCCCTCAGTGCGGCGCTCCCTCAGTGCAGCACTCCCTCAGTGCGGAGTGCCCTCAGTGCGGCGCTCCGTCAGTGCGGCACTCCCTCAGTGCGGCGCTCCCTCAGTGCGGAGTGCCCTCAGTGCGGCGCTCCGTCAGTGCGGCACTAACTCAGTGCGGCGCTCCCTCAGTGCGGCACTCCCTCAGTGCGGCGCTCCCTCAGTGCGACACTCCCTCAGTGCGGCGCTCCCTCAGTGCGGCGCTCCCTCAGTGCGGCACTCCCTTAGTGCGGCGCTCCCTCAGTGCGGCACTCCCTCAGTGCGGCGCTCCCTCAGTGCGGCGCTCCCTCAGTGCGGCGCTCCCTCAGTGCGGCGCTCCCTCAGTGCGGCGCTCCCTCAGTGCGGCGCTCCCTCAGTGCGGCGCTCCCTCAGTGCGGCGCTCCCTCAGTGCGGCGCTCCCTCAGTGCGGCGCTCCCTCTGTGCGGCGCTCCCTCAGTGCGGCGCTCCCTCAGTGCGGCGCTCCCTCAGTGCGGTGTGCCCTCAGTGCGGCACTCCCTCAGTGCGGCGCTCCCTCAGTGTGGCGCTCCCTCAGTGCGGTGTGCCCTCAGTGCGGCACTCCCTCAGTGCGGCACTCCCTCAGTGTGGTGTTCCCTCAGTGCGGCACTCCCTCAGTGCAGCGCTCCCTCAGTACAGCGCTCCCTCAGTACAGCGCTCCCTCAGTGCTGCACTCCCTCAGTGCGGCGCTCCCTCAGTGCGGCGCTCCCTCAGTGCAGCACTCCCTCAGTGCGGCACTCCCTCAGTGCGGCACTCCCTCAGTGCGGCGCTCCCTCAGTGTGGCGCTCCCTCAGTGCGGTGTGCCCTCAGTGCGGCACTCCCTCAGTGCGGCACTCCCTCAGTGTGGTGTTCCCTCAGTGCGGCACTCCCTCAGTGCAGCGCTCCCTCAGTACAGCGCTCCCTCAGTACAGCGCTCCCTCAGTGCTGCACTCCCTCAGTGCGGCGCTCCCTCAGTGCGGCGCTCCCTCAGTGCAGCACTCCCTCAGTGCGGCACTCCCTCAGTGCGGCACTCCCTCAGTGCGGCGGTGCTCCCTCAGCGCGGCACTCCCTCAGCGCGGCACTCCCTCAGTGCGGCACGCCCTCAGTGCGGCACTCCCTCAGCGCGGCACTCCCTCAGTGCGGTGTGCCCTCAGTGCAGCACTCCCTCAGCGCGGCACTCCCTCAGTGCGGCACACCCTCAGTGCGGCGCTCCCTCAGTGCGGTCCTCCCTCGGTGCAGCACTCCCTCAATGCGGCACTCCCTCAGTGCAGCACTCCCTCAGTGCGGCACTCCCTCAGTGCGGCGCTCCCTCAGTGGGCGCTCCCTCAGTGCGGCGCTCCCTCAGTGCGGCGCTCCCTCAGTGCAGCACTCCCTCAGTGCGTCGCTCCCTCAGTGCGGCGCTCCCTCAGTGCAGCACTCCCTCAGTGCAGCCCTCCCTCAGTGCGGTCCTCCCTCAGTGCGGTCCTCCCTCAGTGCAGCGCTCCCTCAGTGCAGCGCTCCCTCAGTGCAACACTCCCTCAGTGCGACACTCCCTCAGCGCGGTACTCCCTCAGTGCAGTGTGCCCACAGCGCGGCGCTCCCTCAGTGCGGCGTCCCTCAGTGCAGCGCTCCCTCTGTGCGGCACTCCCTCAGTGCAGCGCTCCCTCAGTGCAGCGCTCCCTCAGTTCGGCGCTCCCTCAGTTCGGCACTCCCTCAGTGCGGCGCTCCCTCAGTGCGGCGCTCCCTCAGTGCAGCACTCTCTCACTGCAGCACTCCCTCAGTGCAGCGCTCCCTCAGTGCAGCATTCTCTCAGTGCGGCACGCCCTCAGTGCGGCGCTCCCTCAGTGCGGCACTCCCTCAGTGCGGCGCTCCCTCAGTGCGGCACTCCCTCAGTGCAGCGCTCCCTCAGTGCAGCACTCCCTCAGTGCGGTGCTCCCTCAGTACGGCGCTCCCTCAGTGCGGTGTGCCCTCAGTGCGGCGCTCCCTCAGTGCGGCGCTCCCTCAGTGCAGCACTCCCTCCGCACGGCACTCCCTCAGCAAGGCGCTCCCGCAGTGCAGCACTCCCTCAGTGCAGCACTCCCTCCGCACGGCACTCCCTCAGAAAGGCGCTCCCTCAGTGCAGCGCTCCCTCAGTGCAGCGCTCCCTCAGTGCAGCACTCCCTCAGTGCGACACTCCCTCAGTGCAGTGCTCCCTCAGTGCGGCGCTCCCCCAGTGCAGTACTCCCGCAGTGCAGCACTCCCTCAGTGCAGCACTCCTTCAGTGCGGCGCTCCCTCAGTGCAGCACTCCCTCAGTGCGGCGCTCCCTCAGTGCGGCGCTCTCTCAGTGCAGTACTCCCTCAGTGGGCGCTCCCTCAGTGCGGCGCTCCCTCAGTGCAGCACTCCCTCAGTGCAGCACTCCCTCAGTGGGCGCTCCCTCAGTGGGCGCTCCCTCAGTGCAGCGCTCCCTCAGTGCAGCACTCCCTCAGTGCGGCGCTCCCTCAGTGCAGCGCTCCCTCAGTGCAGCACTCCCTCAGTGCAGCGCTCCCTCAGTGCAGCACTCCCTCAGTGCGGCGCTCCCTCAGTGCAGCGCTCCCTCAGTGCAGCACTCCCTCAGTGCAGCGCTCCCTCAGTGCAGCACTCCCTCAGTGCGGCGCTCCCTCAGTGCAGCGCTCCCTCAGTGCAGCACTCCCTCAGTGCGGCGCTCTCTCAGTGCAGTACTCCCTCAGTGGGCGCTCCCTCAGTGCGGCGCTCCCTCAGTGCAGCACTCCCTCAGTGCAGCACTCCCTCAGTGGGCGCTCCCTCAGTGGGCGCTCCCTCAGTGCAGCGCTCCCTCAGTGCAGCACTCCCTCAGTGCGGCGCTCCCTCAGTGAGGTGTGCCCTCAGTGCGGCGCTCCCTCAGTGCAGCACTCCCTCAGTGCAGCGCTCCCTCAGTGCGGCACTCCCTCAGTGCGACGCTCCTTCAGTGCGGCGCTCCCTCAGTGCGGCGCTCCCTCAGTGCAGCACTCCCTCAGTGCAGAGTGCCCTCAGTGCGGCGCGCCGTCAGTCCGGCATTCCCTCAGTGCGGCGCTCCCTCAGTGCGGCTCTCCCTCAGTGCGGCGTGCCCTCAGTGCGGCACTCCCTCAGTGCGGCGCTCCCTCAGTGCGGCACTCCCTCAGTGCGGCACTCCCTCAGTGCGGCGCTCCCTCAGTGCGGCACTCCCTCAGTGCGGCGCTCCCTCAGTGCGGCGCTCCCTCAGTGCGGCGCTCCCTCTGTGAGGCGCTCCCTCAGTGCAGTGTGCCCTCAGTGTGGCACTCCCTCAGTGCGGCGCTCCCTCAGTGCAGCGCTCCCTCAGCGCGGCGCCTCCTCAGTGCGACGCTCCCTCAGTGCCACGCTCCCTCAGTGCAGCACTCCCTCCGTGCGGCGCTCCCTCAGTGCGGCACTCCCTCCGTGCGGCGCTCCCTCAGTGCGGCACTCCCTCAGTGCGGCGCTCCCTCAGTGCGGCGCTCCCTCAGTGCGGCGCCCCCTCAGTGCGGCGCTCCCTCAGTGCGGCACTCCCTCAGTGCGGCGCTCCCTCAGTGCGGAGTGCCCTCAGTGCAGCGCTCCGTCAGCGCGGCGCTCCCTCAGTGCGGCACTCCCTCAGTGCGGAGTGCCCTCAGTGCGGCCTTCCCTCAGTGCGGCGCTCCCTCAGTGCGGCGCTCCCTCAGTGCGGCGCTCCCTCAGTGCGGCATGCCCCCAGTGCGGCGCTCCCTCAGTGCGGCGCTCCCTCAGTGCGGCGCTCCCTCATTGCGGCGCTCCCTCAGTGCGGCACTCCCTCAGTGCGGCGCTCCCTCAGTGCGGCATGCCCCCAGTGCGGCGCTCCCTCAGTGCGGCGCTCCCTCAGTGCGGCGCTCCCTCAGTGCGGCGCTCCCTCAGCGCGGCACTCCCTCAGTGCGGCGCTCCCTCAGCGCGGCACTCCCTCAGTGCGGCATGCCCCCAGTGCGGCGCTCCCTCAGTGCGGCGCTCCCTCAGTGCGGCGCTCCCTCAGCGCGGCACTCCCCCAGTGCGGCACTCCCTCAGTGCGGCGCTCCCTCAGTGCAGCGCTCCCTCAGCGCGGCACTCCCTCAGTGCGGCATGCCCCCAGTGCGGCACTCCCTCAGTGCGACGCTCCCTCAGTGCGACGCTCCCTCAGTGCGGCGCTCCCTCAGTGCGGCGCTCCCTCAGCGCGGCACTCCCTCAGTGCGGCATGCCCCCAGTGCGGCACTCCCTCAGTGTGGCGCTCCCTCAGTGCAGCGCTCCCTCAGCGCGGCACTCCCTCAGTGCGGCATGCCCCCAGTGCGGCACTCCCTCAGTGCGGCGCTCCCTCAGTGCGGCGCTCCCTCAGTGCGGCATGCCCCCAGTGCGGCGCTCCCTCAGTGCGGCGCTCCCTCAGTGCGGCGCTCCCTCAGTGCGGCGCTCCCTCAGCGCGGCGCTCCCTCAGTGCGGCATGCCCCCTGTGCGGCACTCCCTCAGTGTGGCGCTCCCTCAGTGCAGCGCTCCCTCAGCGCGGCACTCCCTCAGTGCGGCATGCCCCCAGTGCGGCACTCCCTCAGTGCGGCGCTCCCTCAGTGCGGCGCTCCCTCAGTGCGGCATGCCCCCAGTGCGGCGCTCCCTCAGTGCGGCGCTCCCCCAGTGCGGCGCTCCCTCAGTGCGGCATGCCCTCAGTGCGGCGCTCCCTCAGTGCGGCGCTCCCTCAGTGCGGCGCTCCCTCAGTGCGGCGCTCCCTCAGTGCGGCGCTCCCTCAATGCAGCACTCCCTCCGCACGGCACTCCCTCAGCAAGGCGCTCCCGCAGTGCAGCACTCCCTCAGTGCAGCACTCCCTCCGCACGGCACTCCCTCAGAAAGGCGCTCCCTCAGTGCAGCGCTCCCTCAGTGCAGCGCTCCCTCAGTGCAGCACTCCCTCAGTGCGACACTCCCTCAGTGCAGTGCTCCCTCAGTGCGGCGCTCCCCCAGTGCAGTACTCCCGCAGTGCAGCACTCCCTCAGTTCAGCACTCCTTCAGTGCGGCGCTCCCTCAGTGCAGCACTCCCTCAGTGCGGCGCTCCCTCAGTGCGGCGCTCTCTCAGTGCAGTACTCCCTCAGTGGGCGCTCCCTCAGTGCGGCGCTCCCTCAGTGCAGCACTCCCTCAGTGCAGCACTCCCTCAGTGGGCGCTCCCTCAGTGGGCGCTCCCTCAGTGCAGCGCTCCCTCAGTGCAGCACTCCCTCAGTGCGGCGCTCCCTCAGTGCAGCGCTCCCTCAGTGCAGCACTCCCTCAGTGCAGCGCTCCCTCAGTGCAGCACTCCCTCAGTGCGGCGCTCCCTCAGTGCAGCGCTCCCTCAGTGCAGCACTCCCTCAGTGCAGCGCTCCCTCAGTGCAGCACTCCCTCAGTGCGGCGCTCCCTCAGTGCAGCGCTCCCTCAGTGCAGCACTCCCTCAGTGCGGCGCTCTCTCAGTGCAGTACTCCCTCAGTGGGCGCTCCCTCAGTGCGGCGCTCCCTCAGTGCAGCACTCCCTCAGTGCAGCACTCCCTCAGTGGGCGCTCCCTCAGTGGGCGCTCCCTCAGTGCAGCGCTCCCTCAGTGCAGCACTCCCTCAGTGCGGCGCTCCCTCAGTGAGGTGTGCCCTCAGTGCGGCGCTCCCTCAGTGCAGCACTCCCTCAGTGCAGCGCTCCCTCAGTGCGGCACTCCCTCAGTGCGACGCTCCTTCAGTGCGGCGCTCCCTCAGTGCGGCGCTCCCTCAGTGCAGCACTCCCTCAGTGCAGAGTGCCCTCAGTGCGGCGCGCCGTCAGTCCGGCATTCCCTCAGTGCGGCGCTCCCTCAGTGCGGCTCTCCCTCAGTGCGGCGTGCCCTCAGTGCGGCACTCCCTCAGTGCGGCGCTCCCTCAGTGCGGCACTCCCTCAGTGCGGCACTCCCTCAGTGCGGCGCTCCCTCAGTGCGGCACTCCCTCAGTGCGGCGCTCCCTCAGTGCGGCGCTCCCTCAGTGCGGCGCTCCCTCTGTGAGGCGCTCCCTCAGTGCAGTGTGCCCTCAGTGTGGCACTCCCTCAGTGCGGCGCTCCCTCAGTGCAGCGCTCCCTCAGCGCGGCGCCTCCTCAGTGCGACGCTCCCTCAGTGCCACGCTCCCTCAGTGCAGCACTCCCTCCGTGCGGCGCTCCCTCAGTGCGGCACTCCCTCCGTGCGGCGCTCCCTCAGTGCGGCACTCCCTCAGTGCGGCGCTCCCTCAGTGCGGCGCTCCCTCAGTGCGGCGCCCCCTCAGTGCGGCGCTCCCTCAGTGCGGCACTCCCTCAGTGCGGCGCTCCCTCAGTGCGGAGTGCCCTCAGTGCAGCGCTCCGTCAGCGCGGCGCTCCCTCAGTGCGGCACTCCCTCAGTGCGGAGTGCCCTCAGTGCGGCCTTCCCTCAGTGCGGCGCTCCCTCAGTGCGGCGCTCCCTCAGTGCGGCGCTCCCTCAGTGCGGCATGCCCCCAGTGCGGCGCTCCCTCAGTGCGGCGCTCCCTCAGTGCGGCGCTCCCTCATTGCGGCGCTCCCTCAGTGCGGCACTCCCTCAGTGCGGCGCTCCCTCAGTGCGGCATGCCCCCAGTGCGGCGCTCCCTCAGTGCGGCGCTCCCTCAGTGCGGCGCTCCCTCAGTGCGGCGCTCCCTCAGCGCGGCACTCCCTCAGTGCGGCGCTCCCTCAGCGCGGCACTCCCTCAGTGCGGCATGCCCCCAGTGCGGCGCTCCCTCAGTGCGGCGCTCCCTCAGTGCGGCGCTCCCTCAGCGCGGCACTCCCCCAGTGCGGCACTCCCTCAGTGCGGCGCTCCCTCAGTGCAGCGCTCCCTCAGCGCGGCACTCCCTCAGTGCGGCATGCCCCCAGTGCGGCACTCCCTCAGTGCGACGCTCCCTCAGTGCGACGCTCCCTCAGTGCGGCGCTCCCTCAGTGCGGCGCTCCCTCAGCGCGGCACTCCCTCAGTGCGGCATGCCCCCAGTGCGGCACTCCCTCAGTGTGGCGCTCCCTCAGTGCAGCGCTCCCTCAGCGCGGCACTCCCTCAGTGCGGCATGCCCCCAGTGCGGCACTCCCTCAGTGCGGCGCTCCCTCAGTGCGGCGCTCCCTCAGTGCGGCATGCCCCCAGTGCGGCGCTCCCTCAGTGCGGCGCTCCCTCAGTGCGGCGCTCCCTCAGTGCGGCGCTCCCTCAGCGCGGCGCTCCCTCAGTGCGGCATGCCCCCTGTGCGGCACTCCCTCAGTGTGGCGCTCCCTCAGTGCAGCGCTCCCTCAGCGCGGCACTCCCTCAGTGCGGCATGCCCCCAGTGCGGCACTCCCTCAGTGCGGCGCTCCCTCAGTGCGGCGCTCCCTCAGTGCGGCATGCCCCCAGTGCGGCGCTCCCTCAGTGCGGCGCTCCCCCAGTGCGGCGCTCCCTCAGTGCGGCATGCCCTCAGTGCGGCGCTCCCTCAGTGCGGCGCTCCCTCAGTGCGGCGCTCCCTCAGTGCGGCGCTCCCTCAGTGCGGCGCTCCCTCAATGCAGCACTCCCTCCGCACGGCACTCCCTCAGCAAGGCGCTCCCGCAGTGCAGCACTCCCTCAGTGCAGCACTCCCTCCGCACGGCACTCCCTCAGAAAGGCGCTCCCTCAGTGCGGCACTCCCTCAGTGCAGTGCTCCCTCATTGCGGCGCTCCCTCATTGCGGCGCTCCCTCAGTGCGGCACTCCCTCAGTGCAGCGCTCCCTCAGTGTGGCGCTCCCTCAATGCAGTGCTCCCTCAGTGCAGCGCTCCCTCAGTGCGGCGCTCCCTCAGTGCGGCGCTCCCTCAGCGCGGCGCTCCCTCAGTGCGGCGCTCCCTCAGTGCAGCGCTCCCTCATTGCGGCGCTCCCTCAGAGCGGCACTCCCTCAGTGCAGCGCTCCCTCAGTGTGGCGCTCCCTCAATGCAGCGCTCCCTCAGTGCAGCGCTCCCTCAGTGCGGCGCTCCCTCAGTGCAGCGCTCCCTCAGTGCGGCGCTCCCTCAATGCAGCGCTCCCTCAGTGCGGCGCTCCCACAGTGCGGCGCTCCCTCAGTGCGGCGCTCCCTCAGCGCGGCACTCCCTCAGTACGGCCTTCAGTTCTGCAGCCAGACATGGCAGCTGGGAGCGAGTCCTCACATTGCCCGGGCACACACACAGCTCTGTGACCACAAGGAGACAGTTGTAACGAGAAGCTTTTTTCAGCGTGAGTTTAGCTGCACCTGCGCAGCTCTCGCTGACTATCCTGCGAGTGCGATTGGGAGTTGTGAAGCCACAGAGACCACGGAGGAAGACTCAGCTCCTTGTGAATCGAACTGCGCGGCGGGCAGTGCAGAGAGTGTGAAGGAGCTTTCCGTCTCTGCTCCTGCAGCTCTGCAAGGTGGCGTCGGGCAGTGAAACGGTGCGACAGAAAACTGTGAGACCGCCTCAACTCAAAAAATAAACGGTTTGAAAAACAAACCCGCAGTCAGCGGTTTAATCGCGCGGACTGACAGGCAGCCAATCATAGAACATAGAACAGTACAGCATAGAACAGGCCCTTCGGCCCACAATGTTGTGCCGAGCTTTATCTGAAACCAAGATCAAGCTATCCCACTCCCTATCATCCTGGTGTGCTCCATGTGCCTATCCAATAACCGCTTAAATGTTCCTAAAGTGTCTGACTCCACTATCACTGCAGGCAGTCCATTCCACACCCCAACCACTCTCTGCGTAAAGAACCTACCTCTGATATCCTTCCTATATCTCCCACCATGAACCCAATAGTTATGCCCCCTTGTAATAGCTCCATCCACCCGAGGAAATAGTCTTTGAACGTTCACTCTATCTATCCCCTTCATCATTTTATAAACCTCTATTAAGTCTCCCCTCAGCCTCCTCCGCTCCAGAGAGAACAGCCCGAGCTCCCTCAACCTTTCCTCATAAGACCTACCCTCCAAACCAGGCAGCATCCTGGTAAATCTCCTCTGCACTCTTTCCAGCGCTTCTTATAGTGAGGTGACCAGAACTGCACACAATATTCCAAATGTGGTCTCACCAAGGTCCTGTACAGTTGCAGCATAACCCCACGGCTCTTAAACTCAAACCCCCTGTTAATAAAAGCTAACACACTATAGGCCTTCTTCACAGCTCTATCCACTTGAGTGGCAACCTTTAGAGATCTGTGGATATGGACCCCAAGATCTCTCTGTTCCTCCACAGTCTTCAGAACCCTACCTTTGACCCTGTAATCCACATTTAAATTAGTCCTACCAAAATGAATCACCCCACATTTATCAGGGCTAAACTCCATTTGCCATTTTTCAGCCCAGCTTTGCATCCTATCTGTCTCTTTGCAGCCTACAACAGCCCTCCACCTCATCCACTACTCCACCAATCTTGGTGTCATCAGCAAATTTACTGATCCACCCTTCAGCCCCCTCCTCTAAGTCATTAATAAAAATCACAAAGAGCAGAGGACCAAGCACTGATCCCTGTGGCACTCCGCTAGCAACCTGCCTCCAGTCCGAAAATTTTCCATCCACCACCCACCCTCTGTCTTCGATCAGACAGCCAGTTACCTATCCAATCGGCCAACTTTCCCTCTATCCCACACCTCCTTACTTTCATCATAAGCCGACCATGGGGGACCTTATCAAACGCCTTACTAAAATCCATGTATATGACATCAACTGCCCTACCTTCATCAACACACTTAGTTACCTCCTCAAAAAATTCTATCAAATTTGTGAGGCACAACTTGCCCTTCACGAATCCGTGCTGAAAATCACATCGATAAATATTCTAAACGCGAACCGTTAGCAGAGTCAGAGGACCCAGCGCGTGCTAAACTTTTCCAAAGCAGCACCCCTCTCTGGAGAACGGGTGGCAGTTAGGCCGACCGCACTGTTGGAGGGGGTGTCGGGGGGGTGGGTGGGGGGAGACAAACGAGGGAGCAATTATACCACAAGTGTGAGCACCCAAGAACTATGCCCCCGTGTGGTGCGTCAGAGCCAACACGTCAATATCCCACCCAGTCTAATCCCACTCTCCCCCTTGCTCTCCGCACCCTTTAATATCCCACCCAGTTCAGAGGCTGGGAATCCTGCGGAGGGTAACTCACCTCCTGAGAGTAACTCACCTCCTGACTCCTCAAGGCCTGTCCACCATCTACAAGGCACAAGTCAGGAGTGTGATGGAACACTCCCCACTTGCCTGGATGAGTGCGGCTCCAACAACAATCTCCACTTGCCTGGATGAGTGCGGCTCCAACAACAATCTCCACTTGCCTGGATGAGTGCGGCTCCAACAACAATCTCCACTTGCCTGGATGAGTGCGGCTCCCAACAACAATCTCCACTTGCCTGGATGAGTGCGGCTCCAACAACAATCTCCACTTGCCTGGATGAGTGCAACTCCCAACAACACTCGAGAAGCTCGACACCATCCAGGACAAAGCAGCCCCGCTCGATCGACACGCTGACCACAAACACTCACTCCCTCCACCACCGACGCACAGTGACAGCCGTGTGTACCATCTACAAGATGCACCGCAGCGACTCACCAAGGCTCCTTCAGCAGCACCTTCCAAACCCGCCATTTTACCATCCAGGAGGACAAGGGGGGGCAGCAGACACATGGGGAACACCCCCACCTGCAAGTTCCCCCTCCGAGCCACTCACCATCCCGACTGGGAAATATATCGGCCGCTCCTTCACTGTGGCTGGGTCAAAATCTCGGAACTCCCTCCCTAACAGCACTGTGGGTGTACCTACCCCACACACGGGGACTGACTGATGTCCAATAACAATCCTGGAACTCCCTCCCTAACAGCACTGTGGGTGTACCTACCCCACACGGGGACTGACTGATGTCCAATAACAATCCTGGAACTCCCTCCCTAACAGCACTGTGGGTGTACCTACCCCACACACGGGGACTGACTGATGTCCAATAACAATCTTGGAACCCCCTCCCTAACAGCACTGTGGGTGTACCTACCCCACACACGGGGACTGACTGATGTCCAATAACAATCTTGGAACCCCCTCCCTAACAGCACTGTGGGTGTACCTACCCCACACACGGGTACTGCGGTGGGTTCGAGATGGCGGCTCACCCACCACCTTCTCAAGGGGGCAATTAGGGATGGGGAGTGAATGCCGGGGTCTAGCCACCAAGCCAACAGCCTATGAATGAATAAATAATTACTCACCGACCTCCCGTTGGCCGGGGTCCGTGCTGACGGATTGGTCGAGTTTTCCACTGAGTGTTAGCTTGGGTCCACGCGGCGAATGGGTCGACCCCCCCCCCACCCCCCAACCCCGCTCCTGCCCCCGACCCCCTTTCCGGAACATTCTCCCACTCTCGGAGATCGGCAGAGGGGACTGAAGAATCTCGCTGCAGGGCAGCTTTCCCCGTCTGACCCACTTTGGCCCAGAGAGGATGGAATCCAAGGAGACCCGGGGTGGGATGGGGGGGTGGCGTAGACAGATCAGGGTCAGGGGTCAGGCCTGAGAGGGCAGCCCAGGGTCAGGGGTCAGGCCTGGGATGGCAGCCCAGGGTTGGGGGGGCAGGAGTAGGAAGGCAGCCCAGGGTCAGGGTTCAAGCCTGAGAGGGCAGCCCAGGGTCAGGGGTCAGGGCTGAGAGGGCAGCCCAGGGTCAGGGAGTCAGGGGCGGGAAGGCAGCCCAGGGTCAGGGGTCAGGGCTGAGAGGGCAGCCCAGGGTCAGGGTTCAGGCCTGAGAGGGCAGCCCGGGGTCAGGGGTCAGGGCTGAGAGGGCAGCCCAGGGTCAGGGAGTCAGGGGCGGGAAGGCAGCCCAGGGTCAGAGGGTCAGTAATGGAACATCAGCCCAAGGTCAGAGGTCAGGCTTGAGTGAGCAGCCCAGGGTCAGGAATGGAAGGTCAGCCCAGGGTCAGGGGTCAGGCCAGAGAGGGCAGCCCAAGGTCAGGGGTCAGGCCAGAGAGGGCAGCCCAGGGTCAGAGGTCAGGCCTGGGATTGCAGCCCAGGGTCAGAGAGTCAGGAATGGAAGGTCAGCCCAGGGTCAGGGGTCAGGACTGAGAGGTCAGGCCACGATCAGGGGCCAGGAGTGGGGATGTCAACCGAGGGTCAGGGGTCAGGCCTGGGAGGGCAGCCCAGGATCAGGGGTCAGCACTGGGAGGGCAGCCCACGGTCAGGGGTCAGACCTGGGAGGGCAACCCTGGGTCAGGGGTCAGGCCTGAGAGGTCAGCCGTGGATCAGGGTTCAAAATTAGGAGGACAACCCAGGGTCATGGCTTGGGACCAAGTGGTCAGCCCAGGGTCAAGGGTCAGCATTGGGAGCTCAGCCCAGGGTCGGGGTTCAAAACTAAGGGAGGGGGGTGGTTAGCCTGGGAGGGGGTGGACGGGGGGTCAGCACTCGAAGGTCAGCCCAGGGTCAGGGGTCAGATCACAACAACTCGCTGCGTTTCCATCAAAATTCTCCCCCCCTCTGGTTCTTTTCCCGATTCTCTCCAATCTGTGCCCCCTCTGGTTTCCCCCTCTCCTCCTGCCCAGTGGGAAACACTTTCTCCTCATTTACTCCATCCAATTCCCCCCCACCCCCTTCATGACTCTGAACGCTGCCTCGATTAAATCTCCCCCCTTTACCTTCTCCACTCCGAGAGGAACCATCCCAGCTTCTCACTCTGCGAAAGAACTGAAGCACCCCCCCGCAACCCCCTCATCCCTGCTCCCGTTCTGGGGGGAAATCTCCCTCCGCTCCCCCTCCCAGGGCCTCGACATCCTTCTGAAAGTGCGGAGAGGGAAGGTTAAAGGTCACGGCGGCTATCCCATAATAGCAGCAGAACGCCAACTGTGTATCAATAATATTTTTTATTGAAATAATATTCTGTCTGATATTTTCTTACGAGGCAGCCATTACGAGGCCTCTTGCTGGCCATTGTGGGTGGCCATTTTGAAAGAGTCAAGTGGCCATTTTGGGATGAACAGATGGCCATTTTGAGAGAGTCCAGTTGGCCATTTTAGGATCATCAAGCAGCCATTTTGAGATGAATGGGCAGTCATTTTGAGACAGTCAGGCAGTCATGTTGAGAGAGTCAAGTGGCCATTTTGAAAGAGTCAGGTGGTCATGTTGACATAGACAAGCGGCCATTTTGGGAGAATCTGGCAGCCATGTTGAGATGAACGGGCAGCCATTTTGAGAGAGTCAGGTGGTCATGTTGAGAGAGTCAAGCGGCCATTTTGAGAGAATCAAACAGCCATTTTGAGACAGCCAGGCACACATTTCGGAACGCGCCCAGCCCTCCTCACCTCCACCACCTCCGTCCCCCCCCTCCCCCCGCCGCGGCGACCACCGTCAGAAGCACTTGTGGTGGACGATGCAGGGCCCCATTTCGTCGAACTGCCACCGTTGGACCCAGAGCGACTGGAAGGAGCGGAGGGAGGCCATGATGGAGCCGCCTACCCAGGCGGAGAGGCCGCGGTAGGGGCGGCCGCCACCTCCACCCGGCGGGCCCCCTTGCCGGCCAGGTCCTGCAGCTCGGTGCCCAGCCACCACCTGAAGCCCGGCAGCAGTGGGGTACCACCGCAGACCACCACGTTGTCCAGGAAGCGGGCTCGGTAGCCCCTGGCAGCAGGACTGCAGACTCTTGAAGGCCAGGATGTGGAGGCCGGGCTCCCGGAGGCCCACCAGAGGGGGGCGGAAGAGAGCCTCGGGGCACCTGAACATCTGGCTGCGAAGGGTGACCAGTGAGCCGTCCGGGAGGCGATAGTAGGCGGTGTAGTCCCGCTGGTCGCAGAGTATCTCCTCCTGGTAGGCCTGCGCCAAGTAGCAGCACTGCTCCTTGATGTGCCGCACAAGATGCGTGTTCTCCGACCCGAAGCAGTAGCCCGCGTCCCTCAGGAGCTGCTGGAGGTAGAGGGTGAGGAGGGAGCCCGCCACACCGAGGGAGTAGGCCGAGTTGGGCAGCACGAAGCCTTCATCCACCAGTGCCACCGAGGAGGTGGCGGCGCCCGCCTCCACCACCAGCCCCGAGGTGCGGCCCACCGAGTGGACAGACCGCAGCAGCCCCGGGGCGGTGTAGAAGGCCGGGGCTCCAAAGCCCTCGAACAGGACCTCAGCCCACTTCTCCCGGTGCAGTTTGGGGGTCCGCAGTGGCTCAGCCAGCAGCACCCCGTGCCCCCGGGGGTCCACCCGCAGGGCGTGGCACAGCAGGTGGTGCCAGAGACACTCCAGGGTGGCTCAGTCACCCGGGCCAGCCCAGTCCTCCACCAGGGCCCGGGGGCTCTCTTCACCGGCGAAACCCGCCTTGGCAAGGCCAAGGCTGATGCCCATCACCACGCCCGGGCCCCAGGGGGCGACGGGCGAAGCCGTCAGAGAGGGAGCAGTGCCCCGCGGGGTCCTCATTCCCTCCCCTTTTCTCAGGCGGGCACCGGGCAGCTAAGGTCGGCCAGAGGTCGCCGAGAGAATTCCACCAATGGCTGACTCTTGTCTTCCAGGGACTCGACAGAAATTATCTTGAAAACCACCCCCCCAGCCTCTTGCCCACTGCTCCCCCACCCTCACACACCTCCCCCCGCCACCCCACCACCCCCCACACACACACTCAAACCATCACAGAGACGCCCCCCCCTCACAGTGTGATGTCAGCCAATGGGAGCCATGACAACACCACGGTAACGCATGCCATGGCAACCAGGCATTGGGAAGAGGAGGGCAGGGGGACGGAGGGGTCCTTTTCCAAAGCAAAAGGGCCCCCCCCCAACAAAACATGAGATAGACGGTACGCACCTCTCCACCCCCCACCCCCTCAATGACCCCGCAAGGTCCCAGGTTGGCCCCACGCCCATTGTAGGTAGGGGTTCCCAATCCTTACCAACAGGGGAGTGTGTGTGCCAATGAATGCCCTATGCGCATCCACCAACCAAGAACCCAACCCTGCCCGACCCCCCCTCCCTCCTGCCCACCACCCCCCCTCAATTCTGTCCAATTGGCCATTCAGCCAAGGTAGCCATCACCCATGCAAAAAACAAACACCCCCCCACCAACTCTTCTGCCCCATTTCGTGCCCCACTCACTCATTGAACCACCTCCCCACTGGAGGCAGGGAGGAGCAGGAGGGGGGAAGGACGTGGCGGAGGGTTGTGGAATACTCTGCAACAAGGGGCGACGGAGGGTGGCGAGTGCCCATTGCGGGGGGGGGGGAAGGGGCGCCTGGAGAACTGATCGTAACCCCCGTGAGCGGCAGCCTCGTTCGGACACACATCCCAGCATGCACTGAGGCGAACAGAGGGTGCCGCAGACAGAAACTGAAAGAACCTCTCGATGTAAAGGTCGGGTAATTCGGCCCTGGCCCGATGGGAAACAGGACGTCTCGCACAAGGGCCCTCAGCTGCAGCTCCGAACTAAACCACAGAGAGGCACCAACACCCGGAGTGAGAAGAAAAGGAGCCGAGAGTGGAAACACAAAAAAGGAGATCGGAAAGATTAACGAGATACACAACACCCCTCACTGTAACACTCTGATATACCCCACACCCCTCACTGTAACACTCTGATATACCCCACACCCCTCACTGTAAAACTCTGATATATCCCACACCCCTCACTGTAACACTCTGATATACCCCACACCCCTCACTGTAACACTCTGATATACCCCACACCCCTCACTGTAACACTCTGATATACCCCACACCCCTCACTGTAACACTCTGATATACCCCACACCCCTCACTGTAACACTCTGATATACCCCACACCCCTCACTGTAACACTCTGATATACCCCACACCCCTCACTGTAACACTCTGAAATACCCCACACCCCTCACTGTAACACTCTGATATACCCCACACCCCTCACTGTAACACTCTGATATACCCCACACCCCTCACTGTAACACTCTGATATACCCCACACCCCTCACTGTAACACTCTGATATATCCCACACCCCTCACTGTAACACTCTGATATACCCCACACCCCTCACTGTAACACTCTGATATACCCCACACCCCTCACTGTAACACTCTGATATATCCCACACCCCTCACTGTAACACTCTGATATATCACACACCCCTCACTGTAACACTCTGATATATCCCACACCCCTCACTGTAACACTCTGATATATCACACACCCCTCACTGTAACACTCTGATATACCCCACACCCCTCACTGTAACACTCTGATATATCCCACACCCCTCACTGTAACACTCAGATATACCCCACACCCCTCACTGTAACACTCTGATATACCCACACCCCTCACTGTAACGCTCTGATATACCCCACACCCCTCACTGTAACACTCTGATATACCCCACACCCCTCACTGTAACACTCTGATATACCCACACCCCTCACTGTAACACTCTGATATACCCCACACCCCTCACTGTAACACTCTGATATATCCCACACCCCTCACTGTAACACTCTGATATATCCCACACCCCTCACTGTAACTCTCTGATATATTCCACACCCCTCACTGTAACACTCTGATATACCCCACACCCCTCACTGTAACACTCTGATATACCCCACACCCCTCACTGTAACACTCTGATATACCCCACACCCCTCACTGTAACACTCTGATATATCCCACACCCCTCACTGTAACACTCTGATATACCCCACACCCCTCACTGTAACACTCTGATATACCCCACACCCCTCACTGTAACACTCTGATATACCCCACACCCCTCACTGCAACACCCTGGTATATTCCACACCCCTCACTGCAACACCCTGGTATATTCCACACCCCTCACTGTAACACACTGGTATATTCCACACCCCTCACTGTAACGCCCTGGTATATTCCACACCCCTCACTGTAACACACTGGTATATTCCACACCCCTCACTGTAACGCCCTGGTATATTCCACACCCCTCACTGTAACACTCTGGTATATTCCACACCCCTCACTGTAATGCCCTGGTATATTCCACACCCCTCACTGTAACGCCCTGGTATATTCCACACCCCTCACTGTAACACTTTGGTATATTCCACACCCCTCACTGTAACACACTGGTATATTCCACACCCCTCACTGTAACGCCCTGGTATATTCCACACCCCTCACTGTAACGCCCTGGTATATTCCACACCCCTCACTGCAACACACTGGTATATTCCACACCCCTCACTGCAACACACTGGTATATTCCACACCCCTCACTGTAACAATCTGATATACCCCACACCCCTCACTGTAACACTCTGATATATCCCACACCCCTCAATGTAACACTCTGATATACCCCACACCCCTCACTGTAACACTCTGATATATCCCACACCCCTCACTGTAACACTCTGATATATCCCACACCCCTCACTGTAACACTCTGATATACCCCACACCCCTCACTGTAACACTCTGATATATCCCACACCCCTCACTGTAACACTCTGATATATCCCACACCCCTCACTGTAACACACTGATATACCCCACACCCCTCACTGTAACACTCTGATATACCCCACACCCCTCACTGTAACACTCTGATATATCCCACACCCCTCAATGTAACACGCTGATATACCCCACACCCCTCACTGTAACACTCTGATATACCCCACACCCCTCACAGTAACACCCGGATATACCCCACACCCCTCACTGTAACACTCTGATATACCCCACACCCCTCACTGTAACACTCTGATATATCCCACACCCCTCAATGTAACACACTGATATACCCCACACCCCTCACTGTAACACTCTGATATACACCACACCCCTCACTGTAACACTCTGATATACCCCACACCCCTCACTGTAACACTCTGATATACCCCACACCCCTCACTGTAACACTCTGATATATCCCACACCCCTCACTGTAACACTCTGATATATCCCACACCCCTCACTGTAACACTCTGATATACCCCACACCCCTCACTGTAACACACTGATATACCCCACACCCCTCACTGTAACACTCTGATATACCCCACACCCCTCACTGTAACACTCTGATATACCCCACACCCCTCACTGTAACACTCTGATATACCCCACACCCCTCACTGTAACACTCTGATATATCCCACACCCCTCACTGTAACAATCTGATATATCACACACCCCTCAATGTCACACTCTGATATATCCCACACCCCTCACTGTAACACTCTGATATACCCCACACCCCTCACTGAAACACTCGGATATACCCCACACCCCTCACTGTAACACTCTGATATACCCCACACCCCTCACTGTAACACTCTGATATACCCCACACCCCTCACTGTAACACTCTGATATATCCCACACCCCTCACTGTAACACTCTGATATATCCCACACCCCTCACTGTAACACTCTGATATACCCCACACCCCTCACTGTAACACTCGGATATACCCCACACCCCTCACTGTAACACTCTGATATACCCCACACCCCTCACTGTAACACTCTGATATATCCCACACCCCTCACTGTAACACTCTGATATACCCCACACCCCTCACTGTAACATTCGGATATACCCCACACCCCTCACTGTAACACTCTGATATACCCCACACCCCTCACTGTAACACTCTGATATACCCCACACCCTCACTGTAACACTCTGATATACCCCACACCCTCACTGTAACACTCGGATATACCCCACACACCCTCACTGTAACACTCTGATATATCCCACACCCCTCACTGTAACACTCTGATATACACCACACCCCTCACTGTAACACTCTGATATACCCCACACCCCTCACTGTAACACTCTGATATACCCCACACACCCTCACTGTAACACTCTGATAAACCTCACACCCCTCACTGTAACACTCTGATATATCCCACACCCCTCACTGTAACACACTGATATACCCCACACCCCTCACTGTAACACTCTGATAAACCTCACACCCCTCACTGTAACACTCTGATATACCCCACACCCCTCCCTGTAACACTCTGATATACCCCACACCACTCACTGTAACACTCTGATATATCCCACACCCCTCCCTGTAACAATCTGATATCTCCCACATCCCTCACTGTAACACTCTGATATATCCCACACCCCTCACTGTAACACTCTGATATACCTCACACCCCTCACTGTAACACTCTGATATACCCCACACCCCTCACTGTAACACTCTGATATAGCCCACACCCCTCACTGTAACAGTCTGATATACCCCACACCCCTCACTGTAACACTCCGATATACCCCACACCCCTCACTGTAACACTCTGATATATCCCACACCCCTCACTGTAACACTCTGATATACCCACACCCCTCACTGTAACACTCTGATATACCCCACACCCCTCACTGTAACACTCTGATATACCCCACACCCCTCACTGTAACTCTCTGATATACACCACACCCCTCACTGTAACACTTTGATATATCCCACACCCTCACTGTAACACTCTGATATACCCCACACCCCTCACTGTAACAGTCTGATATACCCCACACCCCTCACTGTAACACTCTGATATATCCCACACCCCTCACTGTAACACTCTGATATACCCCACACCCCTCACTGTAACACTCGGATATACACCACACCCCTCACTGTAACAGTCTGATATACCCCACACGCCTCACTGTAACACTCTGATATACCCCACACCCTCACTGTAACACTCTGATATACCCCACACCCTCACTGTAACACTCGGATATACCCCACACCCCTCACTGTAACACTCTGATATACCCCACACACCCACACTGTAACACTCTGATATATCCCACACCCCTCACTGTAAGACTCTGATATACCCCACACCCCTCACTGTAACACTCTGATATACCCCACACCCCTCACTGTAACACTCTGATATACCCCACACACCCTCACTGTAACACTCTGATAAACCTCACACCCCTCACTGTAACACTCTGATATATCCCACACCCCTCACTGTAACACTCTGATATACCCCACACCCCTCACTGTAACACTCTGATAAACCTCACACCCCTCACTGTAACACTCTGATATACCCCACACCCCTCCCTGTAACACTCTGATATACCCCACACCACTCACTGTAACACTCTGATATATCCCACACCCCTCACTGTAACACTCTGATATACCCACACCCCTCACTGTAACACTCTGATATACCCCACACCCCTCACTGTAACACTCTGATATACCCCACACCCCTCACTGTAACACTCTGATATACCCACACCCCTCACTGTAACACTCTGATATACCCCACACCCCTCACTGTAACACTCTGATATATCCCACACCCCTCACTGTAACACTCTGATATATCCCACACCCCTCACTGTAACTCTCTGATATATTCCACACCCCTCACTGTAACACTCTGATATACCCCACACCCCTCACTGTAACACTCTGATATACCCCACACCCCTCACTGTAACACTCTGATATACCCCACACCCCTCACTGTAACACTCTGATATATCCCACACCCCTCACTGTAACACTCTGATATACCCCACTCCCCTCACTGTAACACTCTGATATACCCCACACCCCTCACTGTAACACTCTGATATACCCCACACCCCTCACTGTAACACTCTGATATACCCCACACCCCTCACTGCAACACCCTGGTATATTCCACACCCCTCACTGCAACACCCTGGTATATTCCACACCCCTCACTGTAACACACTGGTATATTCCACACCCCTCACTGTAACGCCCTGGTATATTCCACACCCCTCACTGTAACACACTGGTATATTCCACACCCCTCACTGTAACGCCCTGGTATATTCCACACCCCTCACTGTAACACTCTGGTATATTCCACACCCCTCACTGTAATGCCCTGGTATATTCCACACCCCTCACTGTAACGCCCTGGTATATTCCACACCCCTCACTGTAACACTCTGGTATATTCCACACCCCTCACTGTAACACACTGGTATATTCCACACCCCTCACTGTAACGCCCTGGTATATTCCACACCCCTCACTGTAACGCCCTGGTATATTCCACACCCCTCACTGCAACACACTGGTATATTCCACACCCCTCACTGCAACACACTGGTATATTCCACACCCCTCACTGTAACAATCTGATATACCCCACACCCCTCACTGTAACACTCTGATATATCCCACACCCCTCAATGTAACACTCTGATATACCCCACACCCCTCACTGTAACACTCTGATATATCCCACACCCCTCACTGTAACACTCTGATATATCCCACACCCCTCACTGTTACACTCTGATATACCCCACACCCCTCACTGTAACACTCTGATATATCCCACACCCCTCACTGTAACACTCTGATATATCCCACACCCCTCACTGTAACACACTGATATACCCCACACCCCTCACTGTAACACTCTGATATACCCCACACCCCTCACTGTAACACTCTGATATATCCCACACCCCTCAATGTAACACGCTGATATACCCCACACCCCTCACTGTAACACTCTGATATACCCCACACCCCTCACTGTAACACCCGGATATACCCCACACCCCTCACTGTAACACTCTGATATACCCCACACCCCTCACTGTAACACTCTGATATATCCCACACCCCTCAATGTAACACACTGATATACCCCACACCCCTCACTGTAACACTCTGATATACACCACACCCCTCACTGTAACACTCTGATATACCCCACACCCCTCACTGTAACACTCTGATATACCCCACACCCCTCACTGTAACACTCTGATATATCCCACACCCCTCACTGTAACACTCTGATATATCCCACACCCCTCACTGTAACACTCTGATATACCCCACACCCCTCACTGTAACACACTGATATACCCCACACCCCTCACTGTAACACTCTGATATACCCCACACCCCTCACTGTAACACTCTGATATACCCCACACCCCTCACTGTAACACTCTGATATACCCCACACCCCTCACTGTAACACTCTGATATATCCCACACCCCTCACTGTAACAATCTGATATATCCCACACCCCTCAATGTCACACTCTGATATATCCCACACCCCTCACTGTAACACTCTGATATACCCCACACCCCTCACTGAAACACTCGGATATACCCCACACCCCTCACTGTAACACTCTGATATACCCCACACCCCTCACTGTAACACTCTGATATACCCCACACCCCTCACTGTAACACTCTGATATATCCCACACCCCTCACTGTAACACTCTGATATATCCCACACCCCTCACTGTAACACTCTGATATATCCCACACCCCTCACTGTAACACTCTGATATACCCCACACCCCTCACTGTAACACTCGGATATACCCCACACCCCTCACTGTAACACTCTGATATACCCCACACCCCTCACTGTAACACTCTGATATATCCCACACCCCTCACTGTAACACTCTGATATACCCCACACCCCTCACTGTAACATTCGGATATACCCCACACCCCTCACTGTAACACTCTGATATACCCCACACCCTCACTGTAACACTCTGATATACCCCACACCCCTCACTGTAACACTCTGATATACCCCACACCCTCACTGTAACAATCGGATATACCCCACACCCCTCACTGTAACACTCTGATATACCCCACACACCCTCACTGTAACACTCTGATATATCCCACACCCCTCACTGTAACACTCTGATATACACCACATCCCTCACTGTAACACTCTGATATACCCCACACCCCTCACTGTAACACTCTGATATACCCCACACACCCTCACTGTAACACTCTGATAAACCTCACACCCCTCACTGTAACACTCTGATATATCCCACACCCCTCACTGTAACACTCTGATATACCCCACACCCCTCACTGTAACACTCTGATAAACCTCACACCCCTCACTGTAACACTCTGATATACCCCACACCCCTCCCTGTAACACTCTGATATACCCCACACCACTCACTGTAACACTCTGATATATCCCACACCCCTCCCTGTAACAATCTGATATCTCCCACATCCCTCACTGTAACACTCTGATATATCCCACACCCCTCACTGTAACACTCTGATATACCTCACACCCCTCACTGTAACACTCTGATATACCCCACACCCCTCACTGTAACACTCTGATATAGCCCACACCCCTCACTGTAACAGTCTGATATACCCCACACCCCTCACTGTAACACTCCGATATACCCCACACCTCTCACTGTAACACTCTGATATATCCCACACCCCTCACTGTAACACTCTGATATACCCACACCCCTCACTGTAACACTCTGATATACCCCACACCCCTCACTGTAACACTCTGATATACCCCACACCCCTCACTGTAACTCTCTGATATACACCACACCCCTCACTGTAACACTTTGATATATCCCACACCCTCACTGTAACACTCTGATATACCCCACACCCCTCACTGTAACAGTCTGATATACACCACACCCCTCACTGTAACACTCTGATATATCCCACACCCCTCACTGTAACACTCTGATATACCCCACACCCCTCACTGTAACACTCGGATATACCCCACACCCCTCACTGTAACAGTCTGATATACCCCACACGCCTCACTGTAACACTCTGATATACCCCACACCCTCACTGTAACACTCTGATATACCCCACACCCTCACTGTAACACTCGGATATACCCCACACCCCTCACTGTAACACTCTGATATACCCCACACACCCTCACTGTAACACTCTGATATATCCCACACCCCTCACTGTAACACTCTGATATACCCCACACCCCTCACTGTAACACTCTGATATACCCCACACCCCTCACTGTAACACTCTGATATACCCCACACACCCTCACTGTAACACTCTGATAAACCTCACACCCCTCACTGTAACACTCTGATATATCCCACACCCCTCACTGTAACACTCTGATATACCCCACACCCCTCACTGTAACACTCTGATAAACCTCACACCCCTCACTGTAACACTCTGATATACCCCACACCCCTCCCTGTAACACTCTGATATACCCCACACCACTCACTGTAACACTCTGATATATCCCACACCCCTCCCTGTAACAATCTGATATATCCCACATCCCTCACTGTAACACTCTGATATATCCCACACCCCTCACTGTAACACTCTGATATACCTCACACCCCTCACTGTAACACTCTGATATACCCCACACCCCTCACTGTAACACTCTGATATACCCCACACCCCTCACTGTAACAGTCTGATATACCCCACACCCCTCACTGTAACACTCCGATATACCCCACACCCCTCACTGTCACACTCTGATATATCCCACACCCCTCACTGTAACACTCTGATATACCCACACCCCTCACTGTAACACTCTGATATACCCCACACCCCTCACTGTAACACTCTGATATACCCCACACCCCTCACTGTAACTCTCTGATATACACCAATCCCCTCACTGTAACACTCTGATATATCCCACACCCTCACTGTAACACTCTGATATACCCCACACCCCTCACTGTAACAATCTGATATACCCCACACCCCTCACTGTAACACTCTGATATACCCCACACCCCTCACTGTAACACTCCGATATACCCCACACCCCTCACTGTAACACTCTGATATACCCCACACCCCTCACTGTAACACTCTGATATATCCCACACCCCTCACTGTAACACTCTGATATACCCCACACCCTCACTGTAACACTCTGATAAACCTCACACCCCTCCCTGTAACACTCTGATATATCCCACACCCCTCAATGTAACACTCTGATATATCCCGCACCCCTCACTGTAACACTCTGATATACCCCACACCCCTCACTGTAACAATCTGATATACCCCACACCCCTCCCTGTAACCCTCTGATATACCCCACACCCCTCACTGTAACACTCTGATATACCCCACACCCCTCACTGTAACACTCTGATATACCCCACACCCCTCACTGTAACAATCTGATATACCCCACACCCCTCACTGTAACACTCTGATATATCCCACACCCCTCACTGTAACACTCTGATATATCCCACACCCCTCACTGTAACACTCTGATATACCCCACACCCCTCACTGTAACACTCTAATATACCCCACACCCCTCACTGTAACACTCTGATATACCCCACACCCCTCACTGTAACCATCTGATATACCCCACACCCCTCACTGTAACACTCTGATATACCCCACACCCCTCACTGTAACACTCTGATATACCCCACACCCCTCACTGTAACACTCTGATATACGCCACACCCCTCACTGTAACACTCTGACATACCCCACACCCCTCACTGTAACACTCTGATATACGCCACACCCCTCACTGTAACACTCTGATATCCCCCACACCCCTCACTGTAACACTCTGATATACCCCACACCCCTCACTGTAACACTCTGATATACCCCACACCCCTCACTGTAACACTCTGATATACCCCACACCCCTCACTGTAACACTCTGATATACCCACACCCCTCACTGTAACACTCTGATATACGCCACACCCCTCACTGTAACACTCTGATATCCCCCACACCCCTCAATGTAACACTCTGATATATCCCACACCCCTCACTCTAAAACTCTGATATACCCCACACCCCTCACTGTAACACTCTGATATACGCCACACCCCTCACTATAACACTCTGATATACCCCACACCCCTCACTGTAACACTCTGATATACCCCACACCCCTCACTGTAACACTCTGATATACGCCACACCCCTCACTGTAACCCTCTGATATACCCCACACCCCTCACTGTAACACTCTGATATACCCCACACCCCTCACTGTAACACTCTGATATACCCCACACCCCTCCCTGTAACAATCTGATATACCCCACACCCCTCATTGTAACACTCTGATATACCCCACACCCCTCACTGTAACACTCTGATATACCCCACAACCCTCACTGTAACACTCCGATATACCCTACACCCCTCACTGTAACACTCTGATATACCCCACCCCCCTCACTGTAACACTCTGATATACCCCACACCCCTCACTGTAACACTCTGATATACCCCACACCCCTCACTGTAACACCCTGATATATCCCACACACCTCACTGTAACACTCTGATATACCCCACACCCCTCACTGTAACACTCTGATATACCTCACACCCCTCCCTGTAACAATCTGATATAGCCCACACCCCTCACTTCTACACTCTGATATACCCCACACCCCTCACTGTAAGGCTCTGATATACGCCACACCCCTCACTGTAACACTCTGATATACCCCACACCCCTCACTGTAACAATCTGATATACCCCACACCCCTCACTGTAACACTCTGATATACCCCACACCCCTCACTGTAACACTCCGATATACCCAACACCCCTCACTGTAACACTCCGATATATCCCACACCCCTCACTGTAACTCTCTGATATACCCCACAACCCTCACTGTAATACTCTGATATACCCCACACCCCTCACTGTAACACTCTGATATACCCCACACCCCTCACTGTAACACTCTGATATACCTCACACCCCTCACTGTAACACTCTGATATACCCCACACCCCTCACTGTAACACTCTGATATACCCCACACCCCTCACTGTAACACTCTGATATACCCCACACCCCTCACTGTAACACTCTGATATACCCACACCCCTCACTGTAACACTCTGATATACCCCACACCCCTCACTGTAACACTCTGATATATCCCACACCCCTCACTGTAACACTCTGATATATCCCACACCCCTCACTGTAACTCTCTGATATATTCCACACCCCTCACTGTAACACTCTGATATACCCCACACCCCTCACTGTAACACGCTGATATACCCCACACCCCTCACTGAAACACTCTGATATACCCCACACCCCTCACTGTAACACTCTGATATATCCCACACCCCTCACTGTAACACTCTGATATATCCCACACCCCTCACTGTAACACTCTGATATATCCCACACCCCTCACTGTAACACTCTGATATATCCCACACCCCTCACTGTAACACTCTGATATATCCCACACCCCTCACTGTAACACTCTGATATACCCCACACCCCTCACTGTAACACTCTGATATATCCCACACCCCTCACTGTAACACTCTGATATATCCCACACCCCTCACTGTAACACTCTGATATACCCCACACCCCTCACTGTAACACTCCGATATACCCCACACCCCTCACTGTAACACTCTGATATACCCCACACCCCTCACTGTAACACTCTGATATATCCCACACCCCTCACTGTAACACTCTGATATACCCCACACCCTCACTGTAACACTCTGATAAACCTCACACCCCTCCCTGTAACACTCTGATATATCCCACACCCCTCAATGTAACACTCTGATATATCCCGCACCCCTCACTGTAACACTCTGATATACCCCACACCCCTCACTGTAACAATCTGATATACCCCACACCCCTCCCTGTAACCCTCTGATATACCCCACACCCCTCACTGTAACACTCTGATATACCCCACACCCCTCACTGTAACACTCTGATATACCCCACACCCCTCACTGTAACAATCTGATATACCCCACACCCCTCACTGTAACACTCTGATATATCCCACACCCCTCACTGTAACACTCTGATATATCCCACACCCCTCACTGTAACACTCTGATATACCCCACACCCCTCACTGTAACACTCTAATATACCCCACACCCCTCACTGTAACACTCTGATATACCCCACACCCCTCACTGTAACCATCTGATATACCCCACACCCCTCACTGTAACACTCTGATATACCCCACACCCCTCACTGTAACACTCTGATATACCCCACACCCCTCACTGTAACACTCTGATATACGCCACACCCCTCACTGTAACACTCTGACATACCCCACACCCCTCACTGTAACACTCTGATATACGCCACACCCCTCACTGTAACACTCTGATATCCCCCACACCCCTCACTGTAACACTCTGATATACCCCACACCCCTCACTGTAACACTCTGATATACCCCACACCCCTCACTGTAACACTCTGATATACCCCACACCCCTCACTGTAACACTCTGATATACCCACACCCCTCACTGTAACACTCTGATATACGCCACACCCCTCACTGTAACACTCTGATATCCCCCACACCCCTCAATGTAACACTCTGATATATCCCACACCCCTCACTGTAAAACTCTGATATACCCCACACCCCTCACTGTAACACTCTGATATACGCCACACCCCTCACTATAACACTCTGATATACCCCACACCCCTCACTGTAACACTCTGATATACCCCACACCCCTCACTGTAACACTCTGATATACGCCACACCCCTCACTGTAACCCTCTGATATACCCCACACCCCTCACTGTAACACTCTGATATACCCCACACCCCTCACTGTAACACTCTGATATACCCCACACCCCTCCCTGTAACAATCTGATATACCCCACACCCCTCATTGTAACACTCTGATATACCCCACACCCCTCACTGTAACACTCTGATATACCCCACAACCCTCACTGTAACACTCCGATATACCCTACACCCCTCACTGTAACACTCTGATATACCCCACCCCCCTCACTGTAACACTCTGATATACCCCACACCCCTCACTGTAACACTCTGATATACCCCACACCCCTCACTGTAACACCCTGATATATCCCACACACCTCACTGTAACACTCTGATATACCCCACACCCCTCACTGTAACATTCTGATATACCTCACACCCCTCCCTGTAACAATCTGATATAGCCCACACCCCTCACTTCTACACTCTGATATACCCCACACCCCTCACTGTAACGCTCTGATATACGCCACACCCCTCACTGTAACACTCTGATATACCCCACACCCCTCACTGTAACAATCTGATATACCCCACACCCCTCACTGTAACACTCTGATATACCCCACACCCCTCACTGTAACACTCCGATATACCCAACACCCCTCACTGTAACACTCCGATATATCCCACACCCCTCACTGTAACTCTCTGATATACCCCACAACCCTCACTGTAATACTCTGATATACCCCACACCCCTCACTGTAACACTCTGATATACCCCACACCCCTCACTGTAACACTCTGATATACCTCACACCCCTCACTGTAACACTCTGATATACCCCACACCCCTCACTGTAACACTCTGATATACCCCACACCCCTCACTGTAACACTCTGATATACCCCACACCCCTCACTGTAACACTCTGATATACCCACACCCCTCACTGTAACACTCTGATATACCCCACACCCCTCACTGTAACACTCTGATATATCCCACACCCCTCACTGTAACACTCTGATATATCCCACACCCCTCACTGTAACTCTCTGATATATTCCACACCCCTCACTGTAACACTCTGATATACCCCACACCCCTCACTGTAACACGCTGATATACCCCACACCCCTCACTGAAACACTCTGATATACCCCACACCCCTCACTGTAACACTCTGATATACCCCACACCCCTCACTGTAACACTCTGATATACCCCACACCCCTCACTGCAACACCCTGGTATATTCCACACCCCTCACTGTAACACACTGGTATATTCCACACCCCTCACTGTAACGCCCTGGTATATTCCACACCCCTCACTGTAACACACTGGTATATTCCACACCCCTCACTGTAACGCCCTGGTATATTCCACACCCCTCACTGTAACACTCTGGTATATTCCACACCCCTCACTGCAACACACTGGTATATTCCACACCCCTCACAGCAACACACTGGTATATTCCACACCCCTCACTGTAACGCCCTGGTATATTCCACACCCCTCACTGCAACACACTGGTATATTCCACACCCCTCACTGCAACACACTGGTATATTCCACACCCCTCACTGTAACACTCTGATATACCCCACACCCCTCACTGTAACACTCTGATATACCCCACACCCCTCACTGTAACACTCTGATATATCCCACACCCCTCAATGTAACACTCTGATATACACCACACCCCTCACTGTAACACTCTGATATATCCCACACCCCTCACTGTAACACTCTGATATATCCCACACCCCTCACTGTAACACTCTGATATACCCCACACCCCTCACTGTAACACTCTGATATACCCCACACCCCTCACTGTAACACTCTGATATATCCCACACCCCTCAATGTAACACACTGATATACCCCACACCCCTCACTGTAACACTCTGATATACCCCACACCCCTCACTGTAACACTCGGATATACCCCACACCCCTCACTGTAACACTCTGATATACCCCACACCCCTCACTGTAACACTCTGATATATCCCACACCCCTCAATGTAACACACTGATATACCCCACACCCCTGACTGTAACACTCTGATATACACCACACCCCTCACTGTAACACTCTGATATACCCCACACCCCTCACTGTAACACTCTGATATACCCCACACCCCTCACTGTAACACTCTGATATATCCCACACCCCTCACTGTAACACTCTGATATATCTCACACCCCTCACTGTAACACTCTGATATACCCCACACCCCTCACTGTAACACACTGATATACCCCACACCCCTCACTGTAACACTCTGATATACCCCACACCCCTCACTGTAACACTCTGATATACCCCACACCCCTCACTGTAACACTCTGATATACCCCACACCCCTCACTGTAACACTCTGATATATCCCACACCCCTCACTGTAACAATCTGATATATCCCACACCCCTCACTGTAACACTCTGATATGTCCCACACCCCTCACTGTAACACTCTGATATACCCCACACCCCTCACTGAAACACTCGGATATACACCACACCCCTCACTGTAACACTCTGATATACCCCACACCCCTCACTGTAACACTCTGATATACCCCACACCCCTCACTGTAACACTCTGATATATCCCACACCCCTCACTGTAACACTCTGATATATCCCACACCCCTCACTGTAACACTCTGATATATCCCACACCCCTCACTGTAACACTCTGATATACCCCACACCCCTCACTGTAACACTCGGATATACCCCACACCCCTCACTGTAACACTCTGATATATCCCACACCCCTCACTGTAACACTCTGATATATCCCACACCCCTCACTGTAACACTCTGATATACCCCACACCCCTCACTGTAACATTCGGATATACCCCACACCCCTCACTGTAACACTCTGATATACCCCACACCCCTCACTGTAACACTCTGATATACCCCACACCCTCACTGTAACACTCTGATATACCCCACACCCCTCACTGTAACACTCTGATATACCCCACACCCCTCACTGTAACACTCTGATATACCCCACACCCTCACTGTAACACTCGGATATACCCCACACCCCTCACTGTAACACTCTGATATACCCCACACACCCTCACTGTAACACTCTGATATATCCCACACCCCTCACTGTAACACTCTGATATACAGCACACCCCTCACTGTAACACTCTGATATACCCCACACCCCTCACTGTAACACTCTGATATACCCCACACACCCTCACTGTAACACTCTGATAAACCTCACACCCCTCACTGTAACACTCTGATATATCCCACACCCCTCACTGTAACACTCTGATATACCCCACACCCCTCACTGTAACACTCTGATAAACCTAACACCCCTCACTGTAACACTCTGATATACCCCACACCCCTCCCTGTAACACTCTGATATACCCCACACCACTCACTGTAACACTCTGATATATCCCACACCCCTCCCTGTAACAATCTGATATCTCCCACATCCCTCACTGTAACACTCTGATATATCCCACACCCCTCACTGTAACACTCTGATATACCTCACACCCCTCACTGTAACACTCTGATATACCCCACACCCCTCACTGTAACACTCTGATGTAGCCCACACCCCTCACTGTAACAGTCTGATATACCCCACACCCCTCACTGTAACACTCCGATATACCCCACACCCCTCACTGTAACACTCTGATATATCCCACACCCCTCACTGTAACACTCTGATATACCCACACCCCTCACTGTAACACTCTGATATACCCCACACCCCTCACTGTAACACTCTGATATACCCCACACCCCTCACTGTAACTCTCTGATATACACCACACCCCTCACTGTAACACTCTGATATATCCCACACCCTCACTGTAACACTCTGATATACCCCACACCCCTCACTGTAACAGTCTGATATACCCCACACCCCTCACTGTAACACTCTGATATATCCCACACCCCTCACTGTAACACTCTGATATACCCCACACCCCTCACTGTAACACTCGGATATACCCCACACCCCTCACTGTAACAGTCTGATATACCCCACACGCCTCACTGTAACACTCTGATATACCCCACACCCTCACTGTAACACTCTGATATACCCCACACCCTCACTGTAACACTCGGATATACCCCACACCCCTCACTGTAACACTCTGATATACCCCACACACCCTCACTGTAACACTCTGATATATCCCACACCCCTCACTGTAACACTCTGATATACCCCACACCCCTCACTGTAACACTCTGATATACCCCACACCCCTCACTGTAACACTCTGATATACCCCACACACCCTCACTGTAACACTCTGATAAACCTCACACCCCTCACTGTAACACTCTGATATATCCCACACCCCTCACTGTAACACTCTGATATACCCCACACCCCTCACTGTAACACTCTGATAAACCTCACACCCCTCACTGTAACACTCTGACATACCCCACACCCCTCCCTGTAACACGCTGATATACCCCACACCACTCACTGTAACACTCTGATATATCCCACACCCCTCCCTGTAACAATCTGATATATCCCACATCCCTCACTGTAACACTCTGATATATCCCACACCCCTCACTGTAACACTCTGATATACCTCACACCCCTCACTGTAACACTCTGATATACCCCACACCCCTCACTGTAACACTCTGATATACCCCACACCCCTCACTGTAACAGTCTGATATACCCCACACCCCTCACTGTAACACTCTGATATACCCCACACCCCTCACTGTAACACTCTGATATATCCCACACCCCTCACTGTAACACTCTGATATCTCCCACACCCCTCACTGTAACACTCTGATATATCCCACACCCCTCACTGTCACACTCTGATATATCCCACACCCCTCACTATAACACTCTGATATATCCCACATTCCTCACTGTAACACTGATATACTCCACACACCTCACAGTAACATTCTGATAGATCCACACCCGCCCTGGAACACCTTACAGACACCACGCCCCTCACAATCACACTCGGATATACCCGACACCCTTCAAACTTAAACCCTGATAAACCCCACACCCCTCACTGTAACACTCTGATAAACCCCACACCCCTCACTGTAACACTCTGATATACCCCACACCCCTCACTGTAACACTCTGATATACCCCACACCCCTCACTGTAACACTCTGATATACCCACACCCCTCACTGTAACACTCTGATATACCCACACCCCTCACTGTAACACTCTGATATATCCCACACCCCTCACTGTAACACTCTGATATACCCCACACCCCTCACTGTAACACTCTGATATACCCCACACCCCTCACTGTAACTCTCTGATATGCACCTCAACCCTCACTGTAACACTCTGATATACCCCACACCCCTCACTGTAACACTCTGATACACCCCACAACCCTTACTCTAACACTCTGATATATGCCACATCCCTCACTGTAACACTCTGATGTTTTACGCACAGCTCACTGTAACACTCTGATATACCGCACACACCACACTCTAAAACCCTGATAAACCTCACACCCCTCACTGTAACACTCTGATATACCCCACACCCCTCACTGTAACACTCTGATATACCACACACCCCTCACTGTAACATTCTGATATACCCCACACCCCTCACTGTAACACTCTGATATATCCCACACCCCTCACTGTAACACTCTGATATATCCCACACCCCTCACTATAACACTCTGATATATCCCACATCCCTCACTGTAACACTGATATACTCCACACACCTCACAGTAACTTTCTGATAGATCCACACCCCGCCCTGGAACACCTTACAGACACCACGCCCCTCACTATCACACTCGGATATACCCCACACCCTTCAAACTTAAACCCTGATAAACCCCACACCCCTCACTGTAACACTCTGATATATCCCACACCCCTCACTGTAACACTCTGATATACCCCACACCCCTCACTGTAACACTCTGATATACCCCACACCCCTCACTGTAACTCTCTGATATACACCTCAACCCTCACTGTAACACTCTGATATATCCCACACCCGTCACTGTAACACTCTGATATACCCCACAACCCTTACTCTAACACTCTGATATATGCCACATCCCTCACTGTAACACTCTGATATACCGCACACACCACACTCTAAAACCCTGATAAACCTCACACCCCTCACTGTAACACTCTGATATATCCCACACCCCTCACTGTAACACTCTGATATACCGCACACACCACACTCTAAAACCCTGATAAACCTCACACCCCTCACTGTAACACTCTGATATATCCCACACCCCTCACTGTAACACTCTGATATACCGCACACACCACACTCTAAAACCCTGATAAACCTCACACCCCTCACTGTAACACTCTGATATACCCCACACCCCTCACTGTAACACTCTGATATACCACACACCCCTCAGTGGAACACTCTGATATACCCCAGACCCCTCACTGTAACTCTCTGATATACCTCACAACCCTCACTGTAACACTCTGATATACCCCACACCCCTCACTGTAACACTCTGATATACCCACACCCCTCACTGTAACTCTCTGATATATCCCACACCCCTCACTGTAACACTCTGAGGTTTTACGCACCGCTCACTGTAACACTCTGATATACCGCACACCCCTCACTCTAAAACCCTGATAAACCTCACACCCCTCACTGTAACACTCTGATATATACCACATCCCTCACTGTAACACTCAGATATATACCACATCCCTCACTGTAACACTCTGATATACCCCACACCCCTCACTGTAACACTCTGATATACCCCACACCCCTCACTGTAACACTCTGATATACCCCACACCCCTCACTGTAACACTCTGATATATCCCACATCCCTCACTGTAACACTCTGATATATCCCACACCCCTCACTGTAACACTCTGATACACACCACTCCCCAACTGCAATACTCTGATATACACCACACCCCTCAGTGTACCACTCTGATATGCCCCACACCCCTCACTGTAACACTCTGATATACCCCACACCCCTCTCTGCAACACTCTGATATACCCCACTCCCCTCATTGTAACTCTCTGATATACCACACGCCCCTCAATGTAACACTCTGATTTACCCCACACCCCTCACTGTAACACTCTGATATATCCCACACCCCTCACTGTAACACTCTGATATACCCCACATCCCTCACAGTAACACTCTGATATATCCCACACCCCTCAATGTAACACTCTGATATATCCCACACCCCTCACTGGAACACTCTGATGTACCCCACATCCCTCACTGTAACACTCTGATATATCCCACACCCCTCACTGTAACACTCTGATATATCCCACACCCCTCACTGTAACACTCTGATATACCCCACACCCCTCACTGAAACACTCTGATATACCCCACACCCCTCACTGTAACACTCTGATATATCCCACACCCCTCACTGTAACACTCTGATATATCCCACATCAGTCACTGTAACATTCTGATATATCCCACATGCCTTACCCTAACACTCTGATATACCCCACACCCCTCACTGTAACAGTCTGATATACCCCACACCCCTCACTGTAACACTCTGATATATCCCACACCCCTCACTGTAACACTCTGATATACCCCACACCCCTCACTGTAACACTCGGATATACCCCACACCCCTCACTGTAACAGTCTGATATACCCCACACGCCTCACTGTAACACTCTGATATACCCCACACCCTCACTGTAACACTCTGATATACCCCACACCCTCACTGTAACACTCGGATATACCCCACACCCCTCACTGTAACACTCTGATATACCCCACACACCCTCACTGTAACACTCTGATATATCCCACACCCCTCACTGTAACACTCTGATATACCCCACACCCCTCACTGTAACACTCTGATATACCCCACACCCCTCACTGTAACACTCTGATATACCCCACACACCCTCACTGTAACACTCTGATAAACCTCACACCCCTCACTGTAACACTCTGATATATCCCACACCCCTCACTGTAACACTCTGATATACCCCACACCCCTCACTGTAACACTCTGATAAACCTCACACCCCTCACTGTAACACTCTGATATACCCCACACCCCTCCCTGTAACACTCTGATATACCCCACACCACTCACTGTAACACTCTGATATATCCCACACCCCTCCCTGTAACAATCTGATATATCGCACATCCCTCACTGTAACACTCTGATATATCCCACACCCATAGAACATAGAACATAGAACATTACAGCGCAGAACAGGCCCTTCGGCCCACGATGTTGCACCGACCAGTTAAAAAAAAACTGTGACCCTCCAACCTAAACCAATTTCTTTTCGTCCATGAACCTATCTACGGATCTCTTAAACGCCCCCAAACTAGGCGCATTTACTACTGATGCTGGCAGGGCATTCCAATCCCTCACCACCCTCTGGGTAAAGAACCTACCCCTGACATCGGTTCTATAACTACCCCCCCTCAATTTAAAGCCATGCCCCCTCGTGCTGGATTTCTCCATCAGAGGAAAAAGGCTATCACTATCCACCCTATCTAAACCTCTAATCATCTTATATGTTTCAATAAGATCCCCTCTTAGCCGCCGCCTTTCCAGCGAAAACAATCCCAAATCCCTCAGCCTCTCCTCATAGGATCTCCCCTCCATACCAGGCAACATCCTGGTAAACCTCCTCTGCACCCTCTCCAAAGCCTCCACATCCTTCCTGTAATGTGGGGACCAGAACTGCACACAGTACTCCAAGTGCGGCCGCACCAGAGTTGTGTACAGTTGCAACATAACGCTACGACTCCTAAATTCAATCCCCCTACCAATAAACGCCAAGACACCATATGCCTTCTTAACAACCTTATCTACTTGATTCCCAACTTTCAGGGATCTATGCACACATACACCTAGATCCCTCTGCTCCTCCACACTATTCAAAGTCCTCCCGTTAGCCCTATGCTCAACACATCTGTTATTCCTACCAAAGTGAATTACCTCACACTTCTCCGCATTAAACTCCATCCGCCACCTCTCGGCCCAACTTTGCAACCTGTCTAAGTCTTCCTGCAAACTACGACACCCTTCCTCACTGTCTACCACACCACCGACTTTGGTGTCATCAGCAAATTTGCTAATCCACCCAACTATACCCTCATCCAGATCATTAATAAATATTACAAACAGCAGTGGCCCCAAAACAGATCCCTGAGGTACACCACTTGTAACCGCACTCCATGATGAATATTTACTATCAACCACCACCCTCTGTTTCCTATCCGCGAGCCAATTCCTGATCCAATTTCCTAGATCACCCCCAATCCCATACATCTGCATTTTCTGCAGAAGCCTACCATGGTGAACCTTATCAAACGCCTTACTAAAATCCATATATACCACGTCCACTGCCTTGCCCCCATCCACCTCCTTGGTCACTTTCTCAAAAAACTCAATAAGGTTAGTAAGGCACGACCTACCTGCCACAAAACCATGCTGACTATCACCTATCAATTCATTACTCTCCAAATAACTATAAATCCCCTCACTGTAACACTCTGATATACCTCACACCCCTCACTGTAACACTCTGATATACCCCACACCCCTCACTGTAACACTCTGATATACCCCACACCCCTCACTGTAACAGTCTGATATACCCCACACCCCTCACTGTAACACTCTGATATACCCCACACCCCTCACTGTAACACTCTGATATATCCCACACCCCTCACTGTAACACTCTGATATCTCCCACACCCCTCACTGTAACACTCTGATATATCCCACACCCCTCACTGTAACACTCTGATATATCCCACACCCCTCACTATAACACTGATATATCCCACATCCCTCACTGTAACACTGATATACTCCACACACCTCACAGTAACTTTCTGATAGATCCACACCCGCCCTGGAACACCTTACAGACACCACGCCCCTCACTATCACACTCGGATATACCCGACACCCTTCAAACTTAAACCCTGATAAACCCCACACCCCTCACTGTAACACTCTGATAAACCCCAGACCCCTCACTGTAACACTCTGATATACCCCACACCCCTCACTGTAACACTCTGATATACCCCACACCCCTCACTGTAACACTCTGATATACCCACACCCCTCACTGTAACACTCTGATATACCCACACCCCTCACTGTAACACTCTGATATATCCCACACCCCTCACTGTAACACTCTGATATACCCCACACCCCTCACTGTAACACTCTGATATACCCCACACCCCTCACTGTAACTCTCTGATATGCACCTCAACCCTCACTGTAACACTCTGATATACCCCACACCCCTCACTGTAACACTCTGATACACCCCACAACCCTTACTCTAACACTCTGATATATGCCACATCCCTCACTGTAACACTCTGATGTTTTACGCACAGCTCACTGTAACACTCTGATATACCGCACACACCACACTCTAAAACCCTGATAAACCTCACACCCCTCACTGTAACACTCTGATATATCCCACACCCCTCACTGTAACACTCTGATATACCGCACACACCACACTCTAAAACCCTGATAAACCTCACACCCCTCACTGTAACACTCTGATATATCCCACACCCCTCACTGTAACACTCTGATATACCGCACACACCACACTCTAAAACCCTGATAAACCTCACACCCCTCACTGTAACACTCTGATATACCCCACACCCCTCACTGTAACACTCTGATATACCACACACCCCTCAGTGGAACACTCTGATATACCCCAGACACCTCACTGTAACTCTCTGATATACCTCACAACCCTCACTGTAACTCTCTGATATACCCCACACCCCTCACTGTAACACTCTGATATACCCACACCCCTCACTGTAACTCTCTGATATATCCCACACCCCTCACTGTAACACTCTGATGTTTTACGCACCGCTCACTGTAACACTCTGATATACCGCACACCCCTCACTCTAAAACCCTGATAAACCTCACACCCCTCACTGTAACACTCTGATATATACCACATCCCTCACTGTAACACTCAGATATATACCACATCCCTCACTGTAACACTCTGATATATCCCACATCCCTCACTGTAACACTCTGATATATCCCACACCCCTCACTGTAACACTCTGGTATACCCCACACCCCTCACTGTAACACTCTGATATATCCCACACCCCTCACTGTAACACTCTGATATATCCCACACCCCTCACTGTGACACTCTGATATATCCCACATCCCTCACTGTAACACTCTGATACACACCACTCCCCAACTGCAATACTCTGATATACACCACACCCCTCAGTGTACCACTCTGATATGCCCCACACCCCTCACTGTACCACTCTGATATATCCCACACCCCTCACTGTAACACTCTGATATACCCCACACCCCTCTCTGCAACACTCTGATATACCCCACTCCCCTCATTGTAACTCTCTGATATACCACACGCCCCTCAATGTAACACTCTGATTTACCCCACACCCCTCACTGTAACACTCTGATATATCCCACACCCCTCACTGTAACACTCTGATATACCCCACATCCCTCACAGTAACACTCTGATATATCCCACACCCCTCAATGTAACACGCTGATATACCCCACACCCCTCACTGTAACACTCTGATATACCCCACACCCCTCACTGTAACACCCGGATATACCCCACACCCCTCACTGTAACACTCTGATATACCCCACACCCCTCACTGTAACACTCTGATATATCCCACACCCCTCAATGTAACACACTGATATACCCCACACCCCTCACTGTAACACTCTGATATACACCACACCCCTCACTGTAACACTCTGATATACCCCACACCCCTCACTGTAACACTCTGATATACCCCACACCCCTCACTGTAACACTCTGATATATCCCACACCCCTCACTGTAACACTCTGATATATCCCACACCCCTCACTGTAACACTCTGATATACCCCACACCCCTCACTGTAACACACTGATATACCCCACACCCCTCACTGTAACACTCTGATATACCCCACACCCCTCACTGTAACACTCTGATATACCCCACACCCCTCACTGTAACACTCTGATATACCCCACACCCCTCACTGTAACACTCTGATATATCCCACACCCCTCACTGTAACAATCTGATATATCCCACACCCCTCAATGTCACACTCTGATATATCCCACACCCCTCACTGTAACACTCTGATATACCCCACACCCCTCACTGAAACACTCGGATATACCCCACACCCCTCACTGTAACACTCTGATATACCCCACACCCCTCACTGTAACACTCTGATATACCCCACACCCCTCACTGTAACACTCTGATATATCCCACACCCCTCACTGTAACACTCTGATATATCCCACACCCCTCACTGTAACACTCTGATATATCCCACACCCCTCACTGTAACACTCTGATATACCCCACACCCCTCACTGTAACACTCGGATATACCCCACACCCCTCACTGTAACACTCTGATATACCCCACACCCCTCACTGTAACACTCTGATATATCCCACACCC
Organism: Mustelus asterias; assembly: GCF_964213995.1. NCBI lineage: Eukaryota > Metazoa > Chordata > Chondrichthyes > Carcharhiniformes > Triakidae > Mustelus > Mustelus asterias. Next base: position 57,410 of record NW_027591175.1, on the reverse strand, counting down.
CTCACTGTAACACTCTGATATACCCCACACCCCTCACTGTAACATTCGGATATACCCCACACCCCTCACTGTAACACTCTGATATACCCCACACCCTCACTGTAACACTCTGATATACCCCACACCCCTCACTGTAACACTCTGATATACCCCACACCCTCACTGTAACACTCGGATATACCCCACACCCCTCACTGTAACACTCTGATATACCCCACACACCCTCACTGTAACACTCTGATATATCCCACACCCCTCACTGTAACACTCTGATATACACCACACCCCTCACTGTAACACTCTGATATACCCCACACCCCTCACTGTAACACTCTGATATACCCCACACACCCTCACTGTAACACTCTGATAAACCTCACACCCCTCACTGTAACACTCTGATATATCCCACACCCCTCACTGTAACACTCTGATATACCCCACACCCCTCACTGTAACACTCTGATAAACCTCACACCCCTCACTGTAACACTCTGATATACCCCACACCCCTCCCTGTAACACTCTGATATACCCCACACCACTCACTGTAACACTCTGATATATCCCACACCCCTCCCTGTAACAATCTGATATCTCCCACATCCCTCACTGTAACACTCTGATATATCCCACACCCCTCACTGTAACACTCTGATATACCTCACACCCCTCACTGTAACACTCTGATATACCCCACACCCCTCACTGTAACACTCTGATATAGCCCACACCCCTCACTGTAACAGTCTGATATACCCCACACCCCTCACTGTAACACTCCGATATACCCCACACCTCTCACTGTAACACTCTGATATATCCCACACCCCTCACTGTAACACTCTGATATACCCACACCCCTCACTGTAACACTCTGATATACCCCACACCCCTCACTGTAACACTCTGATATACCCCACACCCCTCACTGTAACTCTCTGATATACACCACACCCCTCACTGTAACACTTTGATATATCCCACACCCTCACTGTAACACTCTGATATACCCCACACCCCTCACTGTAACAGTCTGATATACCCCACACCCCTCACTGTAACACTCTGATATATCCCACACCCCTCACTGTAACACTCTGATATACCCCACACCCCTCACTGTAACACTCGGATATACCCCACACCCCTCACTGTAACAGTCTGATATACCCCACACGCCTCACTGTAACACTCTGATATACCCCACACCCTCACTGTAACACTCTGATATACCCCACACCCTCACTGTAACACTCGGATATACCCCACACCCCTCACTGTAACACTCTGATATACCCCACACACCCTCACTGTAACACTCTGATATATCCCACACCCCTCACTGTAACACTCTGATATACCCCACACCCCTCACTGTAACACTCTGATATACCCCACACCCCTCACTGTAACACTCTGATATACCCCACACACCCTCACTGTAACACTCTGATAAACCTCACACCCCTCACTGTAACACTCTGATATATCCCACACCCCTCACTGTAACACTCTGATATACCCCACACCCCTCACTGTAACACTCTGATAAACCTCACACCCCTCACTGTAACACTCTGATATACCCCACACCCCTCCCTGTAACACTCTGATATACCCCACACCACTCACTGTAACACTCTGATATATCCCACACCCCTCCCTGTAACAATCTGATATATCCCACATCCCTCACTGTAACACTCTGATATATCCCACACCCCTCACTGTAACACTCTGATATACCTCACACCCCTCACTGTAACACTCTGATATACCCCACACCCCTCACTGTAACACTCTGATATACCCCACACCCCTCACTGTAACAGTCTGATATACCCCACACCCCTCACTGTAACACTCCGATATACCCCACACCCCTCACTGTAACACTCTGATATATCCCACACCCCTCACTGTAACACTCTGATATACCCACACCCCTCACTGTAACACTCTGATATACCCCACACCCCTCACTGTAACACTCTGATATACCCCACACCCCTCACTGTAACTCTCTGATATACACCAATCCCCTCACTGTAACACTCTGATATATCCCACACCCTCACTGTAACACTCTGATATACCCCACACCCCTCACTGTAACAATCTGATATACCCCACACCCCTCACTGTAACACTCTGATATACCCCACACCCCTCACTGTAACACTCCGATATACCCCACACCCCTCACTGTAACACTCTGATATACCCCACACCCCTCACTGTAACACTCTGATATATCCCACACCCCTCACTGTAACACTCTGATATACCCCACACCCTCACTGTAACACTCTGATAAACCTCACACCCCTCCCTGTAACACTCTGATATATCCCACACCCCTCAATGTAACACTCTGATATATCCCGCACCCCTCACTGTAACACTCTGATATACCCCACACCCCTCACTGTAACAATCTGATATACCCCACACCCCTCCCTGTAACCCTCTGATATACCCCACACCCCTCACTGTAACACTCTGATATACCCCACACCCCTCACTGTAACACTCTGATATACCCCACACCCCTCACTGTAACAATCTGATATACCCCACACCCCTCACTGTAACACTCTGATATATCCCACACCCCTCACTGTAACACTCTGATATATCCCACACCCCTCACTGTAACACTCTGATATACCCCACACCCCTCACTGTAACACTCTGATATACCCCACACCCCTCACTGTAACACTCTGATATACCCCACACCCCTCACTGTAACCATCTGATATACCCCACACCCCTCACTGTAACACTCTGATATACCCCACACCCCTCACTGTAACACTCTGATATACCCCACACCCCTCACTGTAACACTCTGATATACCCCACACCCCTCACTGTAACACTCTGATATACCCCACACCCCTCACTGTAACAGTCTGATATACCCCACACCCCTCACTGTAACACTCCGATATACCCCACACCCCTCACTGTAACACTCTGATATATCCCACACCCCTCACTGTAACACTCTGATATACCCACACCCCTCACTGTAACACTCTGATATACCCCACACCCCTCACTGTAACACTCTGATATACCCCACACCCCTCACTGTAACTCTCTGATATACACCAATCCCCTCACTGTAACACTCTGATATATCCCACACCCTCACTGTAACACTCTGATATACCCCACACCCCTCACTGTAACAATCTGATATACCCCACACCCCTCACTGTAACACTCTGATATACCCCACACCCCTCACTGTAACACTCCGATATACCCCACACCCCTCACTGTAACACTCTGATATACCCCACACCCCTCACTGTAACACTCTGATATATCCCACACCCCTCACTGTAACACTCTGATATACCCCACACCCTCACTGTAACACTCTGATAAACCTCACACCCCTCCCTGTAACACTCTGATATATCCCACACCCCTCAATGTAACACTCTGATATATCCCGCACCCCTCACTGTAACACTCTGATATACCCCACACCCCTCACTGTAACAATCTGATATACCCCACACCCCTCCCTGTAACCCTCTGATATACCCCACACCCCTCACTGTAACACTCTGATATACCCCACACCCCTCACTGTAACACTCTGATATACCCCACACCCCTCACTGTAACAATCTGATATACCCCACACCCCTCACTGTAACACTCTGATATATCCCACACCCCTCACTGTAACACTCTGATATATCCCACACCCCTCACTGTAACACTCTGATATACCCCACACCCCTCACTGTAACACTCTGATATACCCCACACCCCTCACTGTAACACTCTGATATACCCCACACCCCTCACTGTAACCATCTGATATACCCCACACCCCTCACTGTAACACTCTGATATACCCCACACCCCTCACTGTAACACTCTGATATACCCCACACCCCTCACTGTAACACTCTGATATACGCCACACCCCTCACTGTAACACTCTGACATACCCCACACCCCTCACTGTAACACTCTGATATACGCCACACCCCTCACTGTAACACTCTGATATCCCCCACACCCCTCACTGTAACACTCTGATATACCCCACACCCCTCACTGTAACACTCTGATATACCCCACACCCCTCACTGTAACACTCTGATATACCCCACACCCCTCACTGTAACACTCTGATATACCCACACCCCTCACTGTAACACTCTGATATACGCCACACCCCTCACTGTAACACTCTGATATCCCCCACACCCCTCAATGTAACACTCTGATATATCCCACACCCCTCACTGTAAAACTCTGATATACCCCACACCCCTCACTGTAACACTCTGATATACGCCACACCCCTCACTATAACACTCTGATATACCCCACACCCCTCACTGTAACACTCTGATATACCCCACACCCCTCACTGTAACACTCTGATATACGCCACACCCCTCACTGTAACCCTCTGATATACGCCACACCCCTCACTGTAACACTCTGATATACCCCACACCCCTCACTGTAACACTCTGATATACCCCACACCCCTCCCTGTAACAATCTGATATACCCCACACCCCTCATTGTAACACTCTGATATACCCCACACCCCTCACTGTAACACTCTGATATACCCCACAACCCTCACTGTAACACTCCGATATACCCTACACCCCTCACTGTAACACTCTGATATACCCCACCCCCCTCACTGTAACACTCTGATATACCCCACACCCCTCACTGTAACACTCTGATATACCCCACACCCCTCACTGTAACACCCTGATATATCCCACACACCTCACTGTAACACTCTGATATACCCCACACCCCTCACTGTAACACTCTGATATACCTCACACCCCTCCCTGTAACAATCTGATATAGCCCACACCCCTCACTTCTACACTCTGATATACCCCACACCCCTCACTGTAACGCTCTGATATACGCCACACCCCTCACTGTAACACTCTGATATACCCCACACCCCTCACTGTAACAATCTGATATACCCCACACCCCTCACTGTAACACTCTGATATACCCCACACCCCTCACTGTAACACTACGATATACCCAACACCCCTCACTGTAACACTCCGATATATCCCACACCCCTCACTGTAACTCTCTGATATACCCCACAACCCTCACTGTAATACTCTGATATACCCCACACCCCTCACTGTAACACTCTGATATACCCCACACCCCTCACTGTAACACTCTGATATACCTCACACCCCTCACTGTAACACTCTGATATACCCCACACCCCTCACTGTAACACTCTGATATACCCCACACCCCTCACTGTAACACTCTGATATACCCCACACCCCTCACTGTAACACTCTGATATACCCACACCCCTCACTGTAACACTCTGATATACCCCACACCCCTCACTGTAACACTCTGATATATCCCACACCCCTCACTGTAACACTCTGATATATCCCACACCCCTCACTGTAACTCTCTGATATATTCCACACCCCTCACTGTAACACTCTGATATACCCCACACCCCTCACTGTAACACGCTGATATACCCCACACCCCTCACTGAAACACTCTGATATACCCCACACCCCTCACTGTAACACTCTGATATATCCCACACCCCTCACTGTAACACTCTGATATATCCCACACCCCTCACTGTAACACTCTGATATATCCCACACCCCTCACTGTAACACTCTGATATATCCCACACCCCTCACTGTAACACTCTGATATATCCCACACCCCTCACTGTAACACTCTGATATACCCCACACCCCTCACTGTAACACTCTGATATATCCCACACCCCTCACTGTAACACTCTGATATATCCCACACCCCTCACTGTAACACTCTGATATACCCCACAACCCTCACTGTAACACTCCGATATACCCCACACCCCTCACTGTAACACTCTGATATACCCCACACCCCTCACTGTAACACTCTGATATATCCCACACCCCTCACTGTAACACTCTGATATACCCCACACCCTCACTGTAACACTCTGATAAACCTCACACCCCTCCCTGTAACACTCTGATATATCCCACACCCCTCAATGTAACACTCTGATATATCCCGCACCCCTCACTGTAACACTCTGATATACCCCACACCCCTCACTGTAACAATCTGATATACCCCACACCCCTCCCTGTAACCCTCTGATATACCCCACACCCCTCACTGTAACACTCTGATATACCCCACACCCCTCACTGTAACACTCTGATATACCCCACACCCCTCACTGTAACAATCTGATATACCCCACACCCCTCACTGTAACACTCTGATATATCCCACACCCCTCACTGTAACACTCTGATATATCCCACACCCCTCACTGTAACACTCTGATATACCCCACACCCCTCACTGTAACACTCTAATATACCCCACACCCCTCACTGTAACACTCTGATATACCCCACACCCCTCACTGTAACCATCTGATATACCCCACACCCCTCACTGTAACACTCTGATATACCCCACACCCCTCACTGTAACACTCTGATATACCCCACACCCCTCACTGTAACACTCTGATATACGCCACACCCCTCACTGTAACACTCTGACATACCCCACACCCCTCACTGTAACACTCTGATATACGCCACACCCCTCACTGTAACACTCTGATATCCCCCACACCCCTCACTGTAACACTCTGATATACCCCACACCCCTCACTGTAACACTCTGATATACCCCACACCCCTCACTGTAACACTCTGATATACCCCACACCCCTCACTGTAACACTCTGATATACCCACACCCCTCACTGTAACACTCTGATATACGCCACACCCCTCACTGTAACACTCTGATATCCCCCACACCCCTCAATGTAACACTCTGATATATCCCACACCCCTCACTGTAACACTCTGATATACCCCACACCCCTCCCTGTAACAATCTGATATACCCCACACCCCTCATTGTAACACTCTGATATACCCCACACCCCTCACTGTAACACTCTGATATACCCCACAACCCTCACTGTAACACTCCGATATACCCTACACCCCTCACTGTAACACTCTGATATACCCCACCCCCCTCACTGTAACACTCTGATATACCCCACACCCCTCACTGTAACACTCTGATATACCCCACACCCCTCACTGTAACACCCTGATATATCCCACACACCTCACTGTAACACTCTGATATACCCCACACCCCTCACTGTAACACTCTGATATACCTCACACCCATCCCTGTAACAATCTGATATAGCCCACACCCCTCACTTCTACACTCTGATATACCCCACACCCCTCACTGTAACGCTCTGATATACGCCACACCCCTCACTGTAACACTCTGATATACCCCACACCCCTCACTGTAACAATCTGATATACCCCACACCCCTCACTGTAACACTCTGATATACCCCACACCCCTCACTGTAACACTCCGATATACCCAACACCCCTCACTGTAACACTCCGATATATCCCACACCCCTCACTGTAACTCTCTGATATACCCCACAACCCTCACTGTAATACTCTGATATACCCCACACCCCTCACTGTAACACTCTGATATACCCCACACCCCTCACTGTAACACTCTGATATACCTCACACCCCTCACTGTAACACTCTGATATACCCCACACCCCTCACTGTAACACTCTGATATACCCCACACCCCTCACTGTAACACTCTGATATACCCCACACCCCTCACTGTAACACTCTGATATACCCACACCCCTCACTGTAACACTCTGATATACCCCACACCCCTCACTGTAACACTCTGATATATCCCACACCCCTCACTGTAACACTCTGATATATCCCACACCCCTCACTGTAACTCTCTGATATATTCCACACCCCTCACTGTAACACTCTGATATACCCCACACCCCTCACTGTAACACGCTGATATACCCCACACCCCTCACTGAAACACTCTGATATACCCCACACCCCTCACTGTAACACTCTGATATATCCCACACCCCTCACTGTAACACTCTGATATATCCCACACCCCTCACTGTAACACTCTGATATATCCCACACCCCTCACTGTAACACTCTGATATATCCCACACCCCTCACTGTAACACTCTGATATATCCCACACCCCTCACTGTAACACTCTGATATACCCCACACCCCTCACTGTAACACTCTGATATATCCCACACCCCTCACTGTAACACTCTGATATATCCCACACCCCTCACTGTAACACTCTGATATACCCCACAACCCTCACTGTAACACTCCGATATACCCCACACCCCTCACTGTAACACTCTGATATACCCCACACCCCTCACTGTAACACTCTGATATATCCCACACCCCTCACTGTAACACTCTGATATACCCCACACCCTCACTGTAACACTCTGATAAACCTCACACCCCTCCCTGTAACACTCTGATATATCCCACACCCCTCAATGTAACACTCTGATATATCCCGCACCCCTCACTGTAACACTCTGATATACCCCACACCCCTCACTGTAACAATCTGATATACCCCACACCCCTCCCTGTAACCCTCTGATATACCCCACACCCCTCACTGTAACACTCTGATATACCCCACACCCCTCACTGTAACACTCTGATATACCCCACACCCCTCACTGTAACAATCTGATATACCCCACACCCCTCACTGTAACACTCTGATATATCCCACACCCCTCACTGTAACACTCTGATATATCCCACACCCCTCACTGTAACACTCTGATATACCCCACACCCCTCACTGTAACACTCTAATATACCCCACACCCCTCACTGTAACACTCTGATATACCCCACACCCCTCACTGTAACCATCTGATATACCCCACACCCCTCACTGTAACACTCTGATATACCCCACACCCCTCACTGTAACACTCTGATATACCCCACACCCCTCACTGTAACACTCTGATATACGCCACACCCCTCACTGTAACACTCTGACATACCCCACACCCCTCACTGTAACACTCTGATATACGCCACACCCCTCACTGTAACACTCTGATATCCCCCACACCCCTCACTGTAACACTCTGATATACCCCACACCCCTCACTGTAACACTCTGATATACCCCACACCCCTCACTGTAACACTCTGATATACCCCACACCCCTCACTGTAACACTCTGATATACCCACACCCCTCACTGTAACACTCTGATATACGCCACACCCCTCACTGTAACACTCTGATATCCCCCACACCCCTCAATGTAACACTCTGATATATCCCACACCCCTCACTGTAAAACTCTGATATACCCCACACCCCTCACTGTAACACTCTGATATACGCCACACCCCTCACTATAACACTCTGATATACCCCACACCCCTCACTGTAACACTCTGATATACCCCACACCCCTCACTGTAACACTCTGATATACGCCACACCCCTCACTGTAACCCTCTGATATACCCCACACCCCTCACTGTAACACTCTGATATACCCCACACCCCTCACTGTAACACTCTGATATACCCCACACCCCTCCCTGTAACAATCTGATATACCCCACACCCCTCATTGTAACACTCTGATATACCCCACACCCCTCACTGTAACACTCTGATATACCCCACAACCCTCACTGTAACACTCCGATATACCCTACACCCCTCACTGTAACACTCTGATATACCCCACCCCCCTCACTGTAACACTCTGATATACCCCACACCCCTCACTGTAACACTCTGATATACCCCACACCCCTCACTGTAACACCCTGATATATCCCACACACCTCACTGTAACACTCTGATATACCCCACACCCCTCACTGTAACACTCTGATATACCTCACACCCCTCCCTGTAACAATCTGATATAGCCCACACCCCTCACTTCTACACTCTGATATACCCCACACCCCTCACTGTAACGCTCTGATATACGCCACACCCCTCACTGTAACACTCTGATATACCCCACACCCCTCACTGTAACAATCTGATATACCCCACACCCCTCACTGTAACACTCTGATATACCCCACACCCCTCACTGTAACACTCCGATATACCCAACACCCCTCACTGTAACACTCCGATATATCCCACACCCCTCACTGTAACTCTCTGATATACCCCACAACCCTCACTGTAATACTCTGATATACCCCACACCCCTCACTGTAACACTCTGATATACCCCACACCCCTCACTGTAACACTCTGATATACCTCACACCCCTCACTGTAACACTCTGATATACCCCACACCCCTCACTGTAACACTCTGATATACCCCACACCCCTCACTGTAACACTCTGATATACCCCACACCCCTCACTGTAACACTCTGATATACCCACACCCCTCACTGTAACACTCTGATATACCCCACACCCCTCACTGTAACACTCTGATATATCCCACACCCCTCACTGTAACACTCTGATATATCCCACACCCCTCACTGTAACTCTCTGATATATTCCACACCCCTCACTGTAACACTCTGATATACCCCACACCCCTCACTGTAACACGCTGATATACCCCACACCCCTCACTGAAACACTCTGATATACCCCACACCCCTCACTGTAACACTCTGATATATCCCACACCCCTCACTGTAACACTCTGATATATCCCACACCCCTCACTGTAACACTCTGATATATCCCACACCCCTCACTGTAACACTCTGATATATCCCACACCCCTCACTGTAACACTCTGATATATCCCACACCCCTCACTGTAACACTCTGATATACCCCACACCCCTCACTGTAACACTCTGATATATCCCACACCCCTCACTGTAACACTCTGATATATCCCACACCCCTCAATGTAACACTCTGATATATCCCACACCCCTCACTGTAACACTCTGATATAGCCCAGACCCGTCACTGTAACACTCTGATATACCCCACACCCCTCACTGTAACACTCTGATATACCCCACACCCCTCACTGTAACACTCTGATATATCCCACACCCCTCACTGTAACACTCTGATATATCCCACACCCCTCACTGTAACACTCTGATATATCCCACACCCCTCACTGTAACACTCTGATATACCCCACACCCCTCACTGTAACACTCTGATATATCCCACTCCCCTCATTGTAACACTCTGATATACCCCACACCCCTCCCTGTAACACTCTGATATACCCCACACCCCTCACTGTAACACTCTGATATACCCCACACCCCTCACTGTAACACTCTGATATATCCCACACCCCTCACTGTAACACTCTGATATACCCCACTCCCCTCACTGTAACACTCTGATATACCCCACACCCCTCACTGTAACACTCTGATATACCCCACACCCCTCACTGTAACACTCTGATATACCCCACACCCCTCACTGCAACACCCTGGTATATTCCACACCCCTCACTGTAACACACTGGTATATCCCACACCCCTCACTGTAACGCCCTGGTATATTCCACACCCCTCACTGTAACACACTGGTATATTCCACACCCCTCACTGCAACACCCTGGTATATTCCACACCCCTCACTGTAACACACTGGTATATTCCACACCCCTCACTGTAACGCCCTGGTATATTCCACACCCCTCACTGTAACACACTGGTATATTCCACACCCCTCACTGTAACGCCCTGGTATATTCCACACCCCTCACTGTAACACTCTGGTATATTCCACACCCCTCACTGCAACACACTGGTATATTCCACACCCCTCACAGCAACACACTGGTATATTCCACACCCCTCACTGTAACGCCCTGGTATATTCCACACCCCTCACTGCAACACACTGGTATATTCCACACCCCTCACTGCAACACACTGGTATATTCCACACCCCTCACTGTAACACTCTGATATACCCCACACCCCTCACTGTAACACTCTGATATACCCCACACCCCTCACTGTAACACTCTGATATATCCCACACCCCTCAATGTAACACTCTGATATACCCCACACCCCTCACTGTAACACTCTGATATATCCCACACCCCTCACTGTAACACTCTGATATATCCCACACCCCTCACTGTAACACTCTGATATACCCCACACCCCTCACTGTAACACTCTGATATACCCCACACCCCTCACTGTAACACTCTGATATATCCCACACCCCTCAATGTAACACACTGATATACCCCACACCCCTCACTGTAACACTCTGATATACCCCACACCCCTCACTGTAACACTCGGATATACCCCACACCCCTCACTGTAACACTCTGATATACCCCACACCCCTCACTGTAACACTCTGATATATCCCACACCCCTCAATGTAACACACTGATATACCCCACACCCCTGACTGTAACACTCTGATATACACCACACCCCTCACTGTAACACTCTGATATACCCCACACCCCTCACTGTAACACTCTGATATACCCCTCACCCCTCACTGTAACACTCTGATATATCCCACACCCCTCACTGTAACACTCTGATATATCCCACACCCCTCACTGTAACACTCTGATATACCCCACACCCCTCACTGTAACACACTGATATACCCCACACCCCTCACTGTAACACTCTGATATACCCCACACCCCTCACTGTAACACTCTGATATACCCCACACCCCTCACTGTAACACTCTGATATACCCCACACCCCTCACTGTAACACTCTGATATATCCCACACCCCTCACTGTAACAATCTGATATATCCCACACCCCTCACTGTAACACTCTGATATGTCCCACACCCCTCACTGTAACACTCTGATATACCCCACACCCCTCACTGAAACACTCGGATATACACCACACCCCTCACTGTAACACTCTGATATACCCCACACCCCTCACTGTAACACTCTGATATACCCCACACCCCTCACTGTAACACTCTGATATATCCCACACCCCTCACTGTAACACTCTGATATATCCCACACCCCTCACTGTAACACTCTGATATATCCCACACCCCTCACTGTAACACTCTGATATACCCCACACCCCTCACTGTAACACTCGGATATACCCCACACCCCTCACTGTAACACTCTGATATATCCCACACCCCTCACTGTAACACTCTGATATATCCCACACCCCTCACTGTAACACTCTGATATACCCCACACCCCTCACTGTAACATTCGGATATACCCCACACCCCTCACTGTAACACTCTGATATACCCCACACCCCTCACTGTAACACTCTGATATACCCCACACCCTCACTGTAACACTCTGATATACACCACACCCCTCACTGTAACACTCTGATATACCCCACACCCCTCACTGTAACACTCTGATATACCCCACACCCTCACTGTAACACTCGGATATACCCCACACCCCTCACTGTAACACTCTGATATACCCCACACACCCTCACTGTAACACTCTGATATATCCCACACCCCTCACTGTAACACTCTGATATACAGCACACCCCTCACTGTAACACTCTGATATACCCCACACCCCTCACTGTAACACTCTGATATACCCCACACACCCTCACTGTAACACTCTGATAAACCTCACACCCCTCACTGTAACACTCTGATATATCCCACACCCCTCACTGTAACACTCTGATATACCCCACACCCCTCACTGTAACACTCTGATAAACCTAACACCCCTCACTGTAACACTCTGATATACCCCACACCCCTCCCTGTAACACTCTGATATACCCCACACCACTCACTGTAACACTCTGATATATCCCACACCCCTCCCTGTAACAATCTGATATCTCCCACATCCCTCACTGTAACACTCTGATATATCCCACACCCCTCACTGTAACACTCTGATATACCTCACACCCCTCACTGTAACACTCTGATATACCCCACACCCCTCACTGTAACACTCTGATATAGCCCACACCCCTCACTGTAACAGTCTGATATACCCCACACCCCTCACTGTAACACTCCGATATACCCCACACCCCTCACTGTAACACTCTGATATATCCCACACCCCTCACTGTAACACTCTGATATACCCACACCCCTCACTGTAACACTCTGATATACCCCACACCCCTCACTGTAACACTCTGATATACCCCACACCCCTCACTGTAACTCTCTGATATACACCACACCCCTCACTGTAACACTCTGATATATCCCACACCCCTCACTGTAACACTCTGATATACCCCACACCCCTCACTGTAACAGTCTGATATACCCCACACCCCTCACTGTAACACTCTGATATATCCCACACCCCTCACTGTAACACTCTGATATACCCCACACCCCTCACTGTAACACTCGGATATACCCCACACCCCTCACTGTAACAGTCTGATATACCCCACACGCCTCACTGTAACACTCTGATATACCCCACACCCTCACTGTAACACTCTGATATACCCCACACCCTCACTGTAACACTCGGATATACCCCACACCCCTCACTGTAACACGCTGATATACCCCACACACCCTCACTGTAACACTCTGATATATCCCACACCCCTCACTGTAACACTCTGATATACCCCACACCCCTCACTGTAACACTCTGATATACCCCACACCCCTCACTGTAACACTCTGATATACCCCACACACCCTCACTGTAACACTCTGATAAACCTCACACCCCTCACTCTAACACTCTGATATATCCCACACCCCTCACTGTAACACTCTGATATACCCCACACCCCTCACTGTAACACTCTGATAAACCTCACACCCCTCACTGTAACACTCTGATATACCCCACACCCCTCCCTGTAACACTCTGATATACCCCACACCACTCACTGTAACACTCTGATATATCCCACACCCCTCCCTGTAACAATCTGATATATCCCACATCCCTCACTGTAACACTCTGATATATCCCACACCCCTCACTGTAACACTCTGATATACCTCACACCCCTCACTGTAACACTCTGATATACCCCACACCCCTCACTGTAACACTCTGATATACCCCACACCCCTCACTGTAACAGTCTGATATACCCCACACCCCTCACTGTAACACTCTGATATACCCCACACCCCTCACTGTAACACTCTGATATATCCCACACCCCTCACTGTAACACTCTGATATCTCCCACACCCCTCACTGTAACACTCTGATATATCCCACACCCCTCACTGTCACACTCTGATATATCCCACACCCCTCACTATAACACTCTGATATATCCCACATTCCTCACTGTAACACTGATATACTCCACACACCTCACAGTAACATTCTGATAGATCCACACCCGCCCTGGAACACCTTACAGACACCACGCCCCTCACTATCACACTCGGATATACCCGACACCCTTCAAACTTAAACCCTGATAAACCCCACACCCCTCACTGTAACACTCTGATAAACCCCACACCCCTCACTGTAACACTCTGATATACCCCACACCCCTCACTGTAACACTCTGATATACCCCACACCCCTCACTGTAACACTCTGATATACCCACACCCCTCACTGTAACACTCTGATATACCCACACCCCTCACTGTAACACTCTGATATATCCCACACCCCTCACTGTAACACTCTGATATACCCCACAACCCTCACTGTAACACTCTGATATACCCCACACCCCTCACTGTAACTCTCTGATATGCACCTCAACCCTCACTGTAACACTCTGATATACCCCACACCCCTCACTGTAACACTCTGATACACCCCACAACCCTTACTCTAACACTCTGATATATGCCACATCCCTCACTGTAACACTCTGATGTTTTACGCACAGCTCACTGTAACACTCTGATATACCGCACACACCACACCCTAAAACCCTGATAAACCTCACACCCCTCACTGTAACACTCTGATATACCCCACACCCCTCACTGTAACACTCTGATATACCACACACCCCTCACTGTAACATTCTGATATACCCCACACCCCTCACTGTAACACTCTGATATATCCCACACCCCTCACTGTAACACTCTGATATATCCCACACCCCTCACTATAACACTCTGATATATCCCACATCCCTCACTGTAACACTGATATACTCCACACACCTCACAGTAACTTTCTGATAGATCCACACCCCGCCCTGGAACACCTTACAGACACCACGCCCCTCACTATCACACTCGGATATACCCCACACCCTTCAAACTTAAACCCTGATAAACCCCACACCCCTCACTGTAACACTCTGATATATCCCACACCCCTCACTGTAACACTCTGATATACCCCACACCCCTCACTGTAACACTCTGATATACCCCACACCCCTCACTGTAACTCTCTGATATACACCTCAACCCTCACTGTAACACTCTGATATACCCCACACCCGTCACTGTAACACTCTGATATACCCCACAACCCTTACTCTAACACTCTGATATATGCCACATCCCTCACTGTAACACTCTGATATACCGCACACACCACACCCTAAAACCCTGATAAACCTCACACCCCTCACTGTAACACTCTGATATATCCCACACCCCTCACTGTAACACTCTGATATACCGCACACACCACACTCTAAAACCCTGATAAACCTCACACCCCTCACTGTAACACTCTGATATATCCCACACCCCTCACTGTAACACTCTGATATACCGCACACACCACACTCTAAAACCCTGATAAACCTCACACCCCTCACTGTAACACTCTGATATACCCCACACCCCTCACTGTAACACTCTGATATACCACACACCCCTCAGTGGAACACTCTGATATACCCCAGACCCCTCACTGTAACTCTCTGATATACCTCACAACCCTCACTGTAACACTCTGATATACCCCACACCCCTCACTGTAACACTCTGATATACCCACACCCCTCACTGTAACTCTCTGATATATCCCACACCCCTCACTGTAACACTCTGAGGTTTTACGCACCGCTCACTGTAACACTCTGATATACCGCACACCCCTCACTCTAAAACCCTGATAAACCTCACACCCCTCACTGTAACACTCTGATATATACCACATCCCTCACTGTAACACTCAGATATATACCACATCCCTCACTGTAACACTCTGATATACCCCACACCCCTCACTGTAACACTCTGATATACCCCACACCCCTCACTGTAACACTCTGATATACCCCACACCCCTCACTGTAACACTCTGATATATCCCACATCCCTCACTGTAAGACTCTGATATATCCCACACCCCTCACTGTAACACTCTGATACACACCACTCCCCAACTGCAATACTCTGATATACACCACACCCCTCAGTGTACCACTCTGATATGCCCCACACCCCTCACTGTAACACTCTGATATACCCCACACCCCTCTCTGCAACACTCTGATATACCCCACTCCCCTCATTGTAACTCTCTGATATACCACACGCCCCTCAATGTAACACTCTGATTTACCCCACACCCCTCACTGTAACACTCTGATATATCCCACACCCCTCACTGTAACACTCTGATATACCCCACATCCCTCACAGTAACACTCTGATATATCCCACACCCCTCAATGTAACACTCTGATATATCCCACACCCCTCACTGGAACACTCTGATGTACCCCACATCCCTCACTGTAACACTCTGATATATCCCACACCCCTCACTGTAACACTCTGATATATCCCACACCCCTCACTGTAACACTCTGATATACCCCACACCCCTCACTGAAACACTCTGATATACCCCACACCCCTCACTGTAACACTCTGATATATCCCACACCCCTCACTGTAACACTCTGATATATCCCACATCAGTCACTGTAACATTCTGATATATCCCACATGCCTTACCCTAACACTCTGATATACCCCACACCCCTCACTGTAACAGTCTGATATACCCCACACCCCTCACTGTAACACTCTGATATATCCCACACCCCTCACTGTAACACTCTGATATACCCCACACCCCTCACTGTAACACTCGGATATACCCCACACCCCTCACTGTAACAGTCTGATATACCCCACACGCCTCACTGTAACACTCTGATATACCCCACACCCTCACTGTAACACTCTGATATACCCCACACCCTCACTGTAACACTCGGATATACCCCACACCCCTCACTGTAACACTCTGATATACCCCACACACCCTCACTGTAACACTCTGATATATCCCACACCCCTCACTGTAACACTCTGATATACCCCACACCCCTCACTGTAACACTCTGATATACCCCACACCCCTCACTGTAACACTCTGATATACCCCACACACCCTCACTGTAACACTCTGATAAACCTCACACCCCTCACTGTAACACTCTGATATATCCCACACCCCTCACTGTAACACTCTGATATACCCCACACCCCTCACTGTAACACTCTGATAAACCTCACACCCCTCACTGTAACACTCTGATATACCCCACACCCCTCCCTGTAACACTCTGATATACCCCACACCACTCACTGTAACACTCTGATATATCCCACACCCCTCCCTGTAACAATCTGATATATCGCACATCCCTCACTGTAACACTCTGATATATCCCACACCCCTCACTGTAACACTCTGATATACCTCACACCCCTCACTGTAACACTCTGATATACCCCACACCCCTCACTGTAACACTCTGATATACCCCACACCCCTCACTGTAACAGTCTGATATACCCCACACCCCTCACTGTAACACTCTGATATACCCCACACCCCTCACTGTAACACTCTGATATATCCCACACCCCTCACTGTAACACTCTGATATCTCCCACACCCCTCACTGTAACACTCTGATATATCCCACACCCCTCACTGTAACACTCTGATATATCCCACACCCCTCACTATAACACTGATATATCCCACATCCCTCACTGTAACACTGATATACTCCACACACCTCACAGTAACTTTCTGATAGATCCACACCCGCCCTGGAACACCTTACAGACACCACGCCCCTCACTATCACACTCGGATATACCCGACACCCTTCAAACTTAAACCCTGATAAACCCCACACCCCTCACTGTAACACTCTGATAAACCCCAGACCCCTCACTGTAACACTCTGATATACCCCACACCCCTCACTGTAACACTCTGATATACCCCACACCCCTCACTGTAACACTCTGATATACCCACACCCCTCACTGTAACACTCTGATATACCCACACCCCTCACTGTAACACTCTGATATATCCCACACCCCTCACTGTAACACTCTGATATACCCCACACCCCTCACTGTAACACTCTGATATACCCCACACCCCTCACTGTAACACTCTGATACACCCCACAACCCTTACTCTAACACTCTGATATATGCCACATCCCTCACTGTAACACTCTGATGTTTTACGCACAGCTCACTGTAACACTCTGATATACCGCACACACCACACTCTAAAACCCTGATAAACCTCACACCCCTCACTGTAACACTCTGATATATCCCACACCCCTCACTGTAACACTCTGATATACCGCACACACCACACTCTAAAACCCTGATAAACCTCACACCCCTCACTGTAACACTCTGATATATCCCACACCCCTCACTGTAACACTCTGATATACCGCACACACCACACTCTAAAACCCTGATAAACCTCACACCCCTCACTGTAACACTCTGATATACCCCACACCCCTCACTGTAACACTCTGATATACCACACACCCCTCAGTGGAACACTCTGATATACCCCAGACCCCTCACTGTAACTCTCTGATATACCTCACAACCCTCACTGTAACACTCTGATATACCCCACACCCCTCACTGTAACACTCTGATATACCCACACCCCTCACTGTAACTCTCTGATATATCCCACACCCCTCACTGTAACACTCTGAGGTTTTACGCACCGCTCACTGTAACACTCTGATATACCGCACACCCCTCACTCTAAAACCCTGATAAACCTCACACCCCTCACTGTAACACTCTGATATATACCACATCCCTCACTGTAACACTCAGATATATACCACATCCCTCACTGTAACACTCTGATATACCCCACACCCCTCACTGTAACACTCTGATATACCCCACACCCCTCACTGTAACACTCTGATATACCCCACACCCCTCACTGTAACACTCTGATATATCCCACATCCCTCACTGTAAGATTCTGATATATCCCACACCCCTCACTGTAACACTCTGATACACACCACTCCCCAACTGCAATACTCTGATATACACCACACCCCTCAGTGTACCACTCTGATATGCCCCACACCCCTCACTGTAACACTCTGATATACCCCACACCCCTCTCTGCAACACTCTGATATACCCCACTCCCCTCATTGTAACTCTCTGATATACCACACGCCCCTCAATGTAACACTCTGATTTACCCCACACCCCTCACTGTAACACTCTGATATATCCCACACCCCTCACTGTAACACTCTGATATACCCCACATCCCTCACAGTAACACTCTGATATATCCCACACCCCTCAATGTAACACTCTGATATATCCCACACCCCTCACTGGAACACTCTGATGTACCCCACATCCCTCACTGTAACACTCTGATATATCCCACACCCCTCACTGTAACACTCTGATATATCCCACACCCCTCACTGTAACACTCTGATATACCCCACACCCCTCACTGAAACACTCTGATATACCCCACACCCCTCACTGTAACACTCTGATATATCCCACACCCCTCACTGTAACACTCTGATATATCCCACATCAGTCACTGTAACATTCTGATATATCCCACATGCCTTACCCTAACACTCTGATATACCCCACACCCCTCACTGTAACAGTCTGATATACCCCACACCCCTCACTGTAACACTCTGATATATCCCACACCCCTCACTGTAACACTCTGATATACCCCACACCCCTCACTGTAACACTCGGATATACCCCACACCCCTCACTGTAACAGTCTGATATACCCCACACGCCTCACTGTAACACTCTGATATACCCCACACCCTCACTGTAACACTCTGATATACCCCACACCCTCACTGTAACACTCGGATATACCCCACACCCCTCACTGTAACACTCTGATATACCCCACACACCCTCACTGTAACACTCTGATATATCCCACACCCCTCACTGTAACACTCTGATATACCCCACACCCCTCACTGTAACACTCTGATATACCCCACACCCCTCACTGTAACACTCTGATATACCCCACACACCCTCACTGTAACACTCTGATAAACCTCACACCCCTCACTGTAACACTCTGATATATCCCACACCCCTCACTGTAACACTCTGATATACCCCACACCCCTCACTGTAACACTCTGATAAACCTCACACCCCTCACTGTAACACTCTGATATACCCCACACCCCTCCCTGTAACACTCTGATATACCCCACACCACTCACTGTAACACTCTGATATATCCCACACCCCTCCCTGTAACAATCTGATATATCGCACATCCCTCACTGTAACACTCTGATATATCCCACACCCCTCACTGTAACACTCTGATATACCTCACACCCCTCACTGTAACACTCTGATATACCCCACACCCCTCACTGTAACACTCTGATATACCCCACACCCCTCACTGTAACAGTCTGATATACCCCACACCCCTCACTGTAACACTCTGATATACCCCACACCCCTCACTGTAACACTCTGATATATCCCACACCCCTCACTGTAACACTCTGATATCTCCCACACCCCTCACTGTAACACTCTGATATATCCCACACCCCTCACTGTAACACTCTGATATATCCCACACCCCTCACTATAACACTGATATATCCCACATCCCTCACTGTAACACTGATATACTCCACACACCTCACAGTAACTTTCTGATAGATCCACACCCGCCCTGGAACACCTTACAGACACCACGCCCCTCACTATCACACTCGGATATACCCGACACCCTTCAAACTTAAACCCTGATAAACCCCACACCCCTCACTGTAACACTCTGATAAACCCCAGACCCCTCACTGTAACACTCTGATATACCCCACACCCCTCACTGTAACACTCTGATATACCCCACACCCCTCACTGTAACACTCTGATATACCCACACCCCTCACTGTAACACTCTGATATACCCACACCCCTCACTGTAACACTCTGATATATCCCACACCCCTCACTGTAACACTCTGATATACCCCACACCCCTCACTGTAACACTCTGATATACCCCACACCCCTCACTGTAACACTCTGATACACCCCACAACCCTTACTCTAACACTCTGATATATGCCACATCCCTCACTGTAACACTCTGATGTTTTACGCACAGCTCACTGTAACACTCTGATATACCGCACACACCACACTCTAAAACCCTGATAAACCTCACACCCCTCACTGTAACACTCTGATATATCCCACACCCCTCACTGTAACACTCTGATATACCGCACACACCACACTCTAAAACCCTGATAAACCTCACACCCCTCACTGTAACACTCTGATATATCCCACACCCCTCACTGTAACACTCTGATATACCGCACACACCACACTCTAAAACCCTGATAAACCTCACACCCCTCACTGTAACACTCTGATATACCCCACACCCCTCACTGTAACACTCTGATATACCACACACCCCTCAGTGGAACACTCTGATATACCCCAGACCCCTCACTGTAACTCTCTGATATACCTCACAACCCTCACTGTAACTCTCTGATATACCCCACACCCCTCACTGTAACACTCTGATATACCCACACCCCTCACTGTAACTCTCTGATATATCCCACACCCCTCACTGTAACACTCTGATGTTTTACGCACCGCTCACTGTAACACTCTGATATACCGCACACCCCTCACTCTAAAACCCTGATAAACCTCACACCCCTCACTGTAACACTCTGATATATACCACATCCCTCACTGTAACACTCAGATATATACCACATCCCTCACTGTAACACTCTGATATATCCCACATCCCTCACTGTAACACTCTGATATATCCCACACCCCTCACTGTAACACTCTGGTATACCCCACACCCCTCACTGTAACACTCTGATATATCCCACACCCCTCACTGTAACACTCTGATATATCCCACACCCCTCACTGTGACACTCTGATATATCCCACATCCCTCACTGTAACACTCTGATACACACCACTCCCCAACTGCAATACTCTGATATACACCACACCCCTCAGTGTACCACTCTGATATGCCCCACACCCCTCACTGTACCACTCTGATATATCCCACACCCCTCACTGTAACACTCTGATATACCCCACACCCCTCTCTGCAACACTCTGATATACCCCACTCCCCTCATTGTAACTCTCTGATATACCACACGCCCCTCAATGTAACACTCTGATTTACCCCACACCCCTCACTGTAACACTCTGATATATCCCACACCCCTCACTGTAACACTCTGATATACCCCACATCCCTCACAGTAACACTCTGATATATCCCACACCCCTCAATGTAACACTCTGATATATCCCACACGCCTCACTGGAACACTCTGATGTACCCCACATCCCTCACTGTAACACTCTGATATACCCCACACCCCTCACTGTAACACTCTGATATATCCCACACCCCTCACTGTAACACTCTGATATACCCCACACCCCTCACTGAAACACTCTGATATACCCCACACCCCTCACTGTAACACTCTGATATATCCCACACCCCTCACTGTAACACTCTGATATATCCCACATCAGTCACTGTAACATTCTGATATATCCCACATGCCTTACCCTAACACTCTGATATATCCCACGCCCCTCACTGTAACACTCTGATATACCCCACACCCCTCACTGAAACACTCTGATATACCCCACACCCCTCACTGTAACACTCTGATATATCCCACACCCCTCACTGTAACACTCTGATATACCCCACACCCCTCACTGTAACACTCTGATATATCCCACACCCCTCACTGTAACACTCTGATATATCCCACATCCCTCACTGTAACACTCTGATATACCCCACACCCCTCACTGTAACACTCTGATATATCCCACACCCCTCACTGTAACACTCTGATATACCCCACACCCCTCACTGTAACACTCTGATATATCCCACACCCCTCACTGTAACACTCTGATATATCCCACACCCCTCACTGTAACACTCTGATATATCCCACATCAGTCTCTGTAACATTCTGATATATCCCACATGCCTTACCCTAACACTCTGATATATCCCACGCCCCTCACTGTAACACTCTGATATACCCCACAACCCTTACCCTAACACTCTGATATATCGCAAACCGCTCACTGTGAGACACATGTACCCCACAAACGTCAGTGTATAACTCTGATATTTTACGCACCGCTCACGGTAACACTCTGATATATCCCGCACCCCTCACTGTAACATTCTGATATACCCCACACCCCTCACAGTAACACTCTGATATATCCCACACCCCTCACTGAAACACTCTGATAGACCCACACCCCGCCCTGGAACACCTTACAGACACCACACCCCTCACTATCACACTCTGATATACCCCACACCCTTCAAACTTAAACCCTGATAAACCCCACACCCCTCACAAAAACTCGCTGATATATCCCACACGCCTCATTGTAACACTCTGATATATTCCACACCCCTCGCTGTAACACTCTAATATACCCCACACCCTCATTGTAACAGTCTGATATAACCCACAACCCCTCACTGTAACACTCTGATATACCCCACACCCCTCACTCTAAAACCCTGATAAACATCACACCCCTCACTGTAACACTATGATATATCCCACACCCCTCACTGAAACACTCTGATATACCCCACACCCCTCACTGTAACACTCTGATATATCCCACACCCCTCACTGTAACACTCTGATATACCCACACCCCTCACTGTAACACTCTGATATATCCCACACCCCTCACTGTAACAATCTGATATATCCCACACCCCTCACTGTAACACTCTGATATATCCCACAACCCTCACTGTAACACTCTGATATACCCCACACCCCTCACTGAAACACTCGGATATACCCCACACCCCTCACTGTAACACTCTGATATACCCCACACCCCTCACTGTAACACTCTGATATACCCCACACCCCTCACTGTAACACTCTGATATATCCCACACACCTCACTGTAACACTCTGATATATCCCACACCCCTCACTGTAACACTCTGATATATCCCACACCCCTCACTGTAACACTCTGATATACCCCACACCCCTCACTGTAACACTCGGATATACCCCACACCCCTCACTGTAACACTCTGATATACCCCACACCCCTCACTGTAACACTCTGATATATCCCACACCCCTCACTGTAACACTCTGATATACCCCACACCCCTCACTGTAACATTCGGATATACCCCACACCCCTCACTGTAACACTCTGATATACCCCACACCCCTCACTGTAACACTCTGATATACCCCACACCCTCACTGTAACACTCTGATATACCCCACACCCTCACTGTAACACTCGGATATACCCCACACCCCTCACTGTAACACTCTGATGTTTTACGCACAGCTCACTGTAACACTCTGATATACCGCACACACCACACTCTAAAACCCTGATAAACCTCACACCCCTCACTGTAACACTCTGATATATCCCACACCCCTCACTGTAACACTCTGATATACCGCACACACCACACTCTAAAACCCTGATAAACCTCACACCCCTCACTGTAACACTCTGATATATCCCACACCCCTCACTGTAACACTCTGATATACCGCACACACCACACTCTAAAACCCTGATAAACCTCACACCCCTCACTGTAACACTCTGATATACCCCACACCCCTCACTGTAACACTCTGATATACCCCAGACCCCTCACTGTAACTCTCTGATATACCTCACAACCCTCACTGTAACTCTCTGATATACCCCACACCCCTCACTGTAACACTCTGATATACCCACACCCCTCACTGTAACTCTCTGATATATCCCACACCCCTCACTGTAACACTCTGATATACCACACACCCCTCAGTGGAACACTCTGATATACCCCAGACCCCTCACTGTAACTCTCTGATATACCTCACAACCCTCACTGTAACTCTCTGATATACCCCACACCCCTCACTGTAACACTCTGATATACCCACACCCCTCACTGTAACTCTCTGATATATCCCACACCCCTCACTGTAACACTCTGATGTTTTACGCACCGCTCACTGTAACACTCTGATATACCGCACACCCCTCACTCTAAAACCCTGATAAACCTCACACCCCTCACTGTAACACTCTGATATATACCACATCCCTCACTGTAACACTCAGATATATACCACATCCCTCACTGTCACACTCTGATATATCCCACATCCCTCACTGTAACACTCTGATATATCCCACACCCCTCACTGTAACACTCTGGTATACCCCACACCCCTCACTGTAACACTCTGATATATCCCACACCCCTCACTGTAACACTCTGATATATCCCACACCCCTCACTGTGACACTCTGATATATCCCACATCCCTCACTGTAACACTCTGATACACACCACTCCCCAACTGCAATACTCTGATATACACCACACCCCTCAGTGTACCACTCTGATATGCCCCACACCCCTCACTGTACCACTCTGATATATCCCACACCCCTCACTGTAACACTCTGATATACCCCACACCCCTCTCTGCAACACTCTGATATACCCCACTCCCCTCATTGTAACTCTCTGATATACCACACGCCCCTCAATGTAACACTCTGATTTACCCCACACCCCTCACTGTAACACTCTGATATATCCCACACCCCTCACTGTAACACTCTGATATACCCCACATCCCTCACAGTAACACTCTGATATATCCCACACCCCTCAATGTAACACTCTGATATATCCCACACGCCTCACTGGAACACTCTGATGTACCCCACATCCCTCACTGTAACACTCTGATATACCCCACACCCCTCACTGTAACACTCTGATATATCCCACACCCCTCACTGTAACACTCTGATATACCCCACACCCCTCACTGAAACACTCTGATATACCCCACACCCCTCACTGTAACACTCTGATATATCCCACACCCCTCACTGTAACACTCTGATATATCCCACATCAGTCACTGTAACATTCTGACATATCCCACATGCCTTACCCTAACACTCTGATATATCCCACGCCCCTCACTGTAACACTCTGATATACCCCACACCCCTCACTGAAACACTCTGATATACCCCACACCCCTCACTGTAACACTCTGATATATCCCACACCCCTCACTGTAACACTCTGATATACCCCACACCCCTCACTGTAACACTCTGATATATCCCACACCCCTCACTGTAACACTCTGATATATCCCACATCCCTCACTGTAACACTCTGATATACCCCACACCCCTCACTGTAACACTCTGATATATCCCACACTCCTCACTGTAACACTCTGATATACCCCACACCCCTCACTGTAACACTCTGATATATCCCACACCCCTCACTGTAACACTCTGATATATCCCACACCCCTCACTGTAACACTCTGATATATCCCACATCAGTCACTGTAACATTCTGATATATCCCACATGCCTTACCCTAACACTCTGATATATCCCACGCCCCTCACTGTAACACTCTGATATACCCCACAACCCTTACCCTAACACTCTGATATATCGCAAACCGCTCACTGTGAGACACATGTACCCCACAAACGTCAGTGTATAACTCTGATATTTTACGCACCGCTCGCGGTAACACTCTGATATATCCCGCACCCCTCACTGTAACATTCTGATATACCCCACACCCCTCACAGTAACACTCTGATATATCCCACACCCCTCACTGAAACACTCTGATAGACCCACACCCCGCCCTGGAACACCTTACAGACACCACACCCCTCACTATCACACTCTGATATACCCCACACCCTTCAAACTTAAACCCTGATAAACCCCACACCCCTCACAAAAACTCGCTGATATATCCCACACGCCTCATTGTAACACTCTGATATATTCCACACCCCTCGCTGTAACACTCTAATATACCCCACACCCTCATTGTAACAGTCTGATATAACCCACAACCCCTCACTGTAACACTCTGATATACCCCACAACCCTCACTCTAAAACCCTGATAAACATCACACCCCTCACTGTAACACTATGATATATCCCACACCCCTCACTGAAACACTCTGATATACCCCACACCCCTCACTGTAACACTCTGATATATCCCACACCCCTCACTGTAACACTCTGATATACCCACACCCCTCACTGTAACACTCTGATATATCCCACACCCCTCACTGTAACAATCTGATATATCCCACACCCCTCACTGTAACACTCTGATATATCCCACAACCCTCACTGTAACACTCTGATATACCCCACACCCCTCACTGAATCACTCGGATATACCCCACACCCCTCACTGTAACACTCTGATATACCCCACACCCCTCACTGTAACACTCTGATATACCCCACACCCCTCACTGTAACACTCTGATATATCCCACACACCTCACTGTAACACTCTGATATATCCCACACCCCTCACTGTAACACTCTGATATATCCCACACCCCTCACTGTAACACTCTGATATACCCCACACCCCTCACTGTAACACTCGGATATACCCCACACCCCTCACTGTAACACTCTGATATACCCCACACCCCTCACTGTAACACTCTGATATATCCCACACCCCTCACTGTAACACTCTGATATACCCCACACCCCTCACTGTAACATTCGGATATACCCCACACCCCTCACTGTAACACTCTGATATACCCCACACCCCTCACTGTAACACTCTGATATACCCCACACCCTCACTGTAACACTCTGATATACCCCACACCCTCACTGTAACACTCGGATATACCCCACACCCCTCACTGTAACACTCTGATATACCCCACACACCCTCACTGTAACACTCTGATATATCCCACACCCCTCACTGTAACACTCTGATATACACCACACCCCTCACTGTAACACTCTGATATACCCCACACCCCTCACTGTAACACTCTGATATACCCCACACACCCTCACTGTAACACTCTGATAAACCTCACACCCCTCACTGTAACACTCTGATATATCCCACACCCCTCACTGTAACACTCTGATGTACCCCACACCCCTCACTGTAACACTCTGATAAACCTCACACCCCTCACTGTAACACTCTGATATACCCCACACCCCTCCCTGTAACACTCTGATATACCCCACACCACTCACTGTAACACTCTGATATATCCCACACCCCTCCCTGTAACAATCCGATATCTCCCACATCCCTCACTGTAACACTCTGATATATCCCACACCCCTCACTGTAACACTCTGATATACCTCACACCCCTCACTGTAACACTCTGATATACCCCACACCCCTCACTGTAACACTCTGATATAGCCCACACCCCTCACTGTAACAGTCTGATATACCCCACACCCCTCACTGTAACACTCCGATATACCCCACACCCCTCACTGTAACACTCTGATATATCCCACACCCCTCACTGTAACACTCTGATATACCCACACCCCTCACTGTAACACTCTGATATACCCCACACCCCTCACTGTAACACTCTGATATACCCCACACCCCTCACTGTAACTCTCTGATATACACCACACCCCTCACTGTAACACTCTGATATATCCCACACCCTCACTGTAACACTCTGATATACCCCACACCCCTCACTGTAACAGTCTGATATACCCCACACCCCTCACTGTAACACTCTGATATATCCCACACCCCTCACTGTAACACTCTGATATACCCCACACCCCTCACTGTAACACTCGGATATACCCCACACCCCTCACTGTAACAGTCTGATATACCCCACACGCCTCACTGTAACACTCTGATATACCCCACACCCTCACTGTAACACTCTGATATACCCCACACCCTCACTGTAACACTCGGATATACCCCACACCCCTCACTGTAACACTCTGATATACCCCACACACCCTCACTGTAACACTCTGATATATCCCACACCCCTCACTGTAACACTCTGATATACCCCACACCCCTCACTGTAACACTCTGATATACCCCACACCCCTCACTGTAACACTCTGATATACCCCACACACCCTCACTGTAACACTCTGATAAACCTCACACCCCTCACTGTAACACTCTGATATATCCCACACCCCTCACTGTAACACTCTGATATACCCCACACCCCTCACTGTAACACTCTGATAAACCTCACACCCCTCACTGTAACACTCTGATATACCCCACACCCCTCCCTGTAACACTCTGATATACCCCACACCACTCACTGTAACACTCTGATATATCCCACACCCCTCCCTGTAACAATCTGATATATCCCACATCCCTCACTGTAACACTCTGATATATCCCACACCCCTCACTGTAACACTCTGATATACCTCACACCCCTCACTGTAACACTCTGATATACCCCACACCCCTCACTGTAAGACTCTGATATACCCCACACCCCTCACTGTAACAGTCTGATATACCCCACACCCCTCACTGTAACACTCCGATATACCCCACACCCCTCACTGGAACACTCTGATATATCCCACACCCCTCACTGTAACACTCTGATATATCCCACACCCCTCACTGTAACACTCTGATATATCCCACACCCCTCACTGTAACACTCTGATATATCCCACACCCCTCACTATAACACTCTGATATATCCCACATCCCTCACTGTAACACTGATATACTCCACACACCTCACAGTAACTTTCTGATAGATCCACACCCGCCCTGGAACACCTTACAGACACCACGCTCCTCACTATCACACTCGGATATACCCGACACCCTTCAAACTTAAACCCTGATAAACCCCACACCCCTCACTGTAACACTCTGATAAACCCCACACCCCTCACTGTAACACTCTGATATACCCCACACCCCTCACTGTAACACTCTGATATACCCCACACCCCTCACTGTAACACTCTGATATACCCACACCCCTCACTGTAACACTCTGATATACCCACACCCCTCACTGTAACACTCTGATATATCCCACACCCCTCACTGTAACACTCTGATATACCCCACACCCCTCACTGTAACACTCTGATATACCCCACACCCCTCACTGTAACTCTCTGATATGCACCTCAACCCTCACTGTAACACTCTGATATACCCCACACCCCTCACTGTAACACTCTGATACACCCCACAACCCTTACTCTAACACTCTGATATATGCCACATCCCTCACTGTAACACTCTGATGTTTTACGCACAGCTCACTGTAACACTCTGATATACCGCACACACCACACTCTAAAACCCTGATAAACCTCACACCCCTCACTGTAACACTCTGATATACCCCACACCCCTCACTGTAACACTCTGATATACCACACACCCCTCACTGTAACATTCTGATATACCCCACACCCCTCACTGTAACACTCTGATATATCCCACACCCCTCACTGTAACACTCTGATATATCCCACACCCCTCACTATAACACTCTGATATATCCCACATCCCTCACTGTAACACTGATATACTCCACACACCTCACAGTAACTTTCTGATAGATCCACACCCCGCCCTGGAACACCTTACAGACACCACGCCCCTCACTATCACACTCGGATATACCCCACACCCTTCAAATTAAACCCTGATAAACCCCACACCCCTCACTGTAACACTCTGATATATCCCACACCCCTCACTGTAACACTCTGATATACCCCACACCCCTCACTGTAACACTCTGATATACCCCAAACCCCTCACTGTAACTCTCTGATATACACCTCAACCCTCACTGTAACACTCTGATATACCCCACACCCGTCACTGTAACACTCTGATATACCCCACAACCCTTACTCTAACACTCTGATATATGCCACATCCCTCACTGTAACACTCTGATATACCGCACACACCACACTCTAAAACCCTGATAAACCTCACACCCCTCACTGTAACACTCTGATATATCCCCCACCCCTCACTGTAACACTCTGATATACCGCACACACCACACTCTAAAACCCTGATAAACCTCACACCCCTCACTGTAACACTCTGATATATCCCACACCCCTCACTGTAACACTCTGATATACCGCACACACCACACTCTAAAACCCTGATAAACCTCACACCCCTCACTGTAACACTCTGATATATCCCACACCCCTCACTGTAACACTCTGATATACCGCACACACCACACTCTAAAACCCTGATAAACCTCACACCCCTCACTGTAACACTCTGATATACCCCACACCCCTCACTGTAACACTCTGATATACCACACACCCCTCAGTGGAACACTCTGATATACCCCAGACCCCTCACTGTAACTCTCTGATATACCTCACAACCCTCACTGTAACTCTCTGATATACCCCACACCCCTCACTGTAACACTCTGATATACCCACACCCCTCACTGTAACTCTCTGATATATCCCACACCCCTCACTGTAACACTCTGATGTTTTACGCACCGCTCACTGTAACACTCTGATATACCGCACACCCCTCACTCTAAAACCCTGATAAACCTCACACCCCTCACTGTAACACTCTGATATATACCACATCCCTCACTGTAACAATCAGATATATACCACATCCCTCACTGTAACACTCTGATATATCCCACATCCCTCACTGTAACACTCTGATATATCCCACACCCCTCACTGTAACACTCTGGTATACCCCACACCCCTCACTGTAACACTCTGATATATCCCACACCCCTCACTGTAACACTCTGATATATCCCACACCCCTCACTGTGACACTCTGATATATCCCACATCCCTCACTGTAACACTCTGATACACACCACTCCCCAACTGCAATACTCTGATATACACCACACCCCTCAGTGTACCACTCTGATATGCCCCACACCCCTCACTGTACCACTCTGATATATCCCACACCCCTCACTGTAACACTCTGATATACCCCACACCCCTCTCTGCAACACTCTGATATACCCCACTCCCCTCATTGTAACTCTCTGATATACCACACGCCCCTCAATGTAACACTCTGATTTACCCCACACCCCTCACTGTAACACTCTGATATATCCCACACCCCTCACTGTAACACTCTGATATACCCCACATCCCCCACAGTAACACTCTGATATATCCCACACCCCTCAATGTAACACTCTGATATATCCCACACGCCTCACTGGAACACTCTGATGTACCCCACATCCCTCACTGTAACACTCTGATATACCCCACACCCCTCACTGTAACACTCTGATATATCCCACACCCCTCACTGTAACACTCTGATATACCCCACACCCCTCACTGAAACACTCTGATATACCCCACACCCCTCACTGTAACACTCTGATATATCCCACACCCCTCACTGTAACACTCTGATATATCCCACATCAGTCACTGTAACATTCTGATATATCCCACATGCCTTACCCTAACACTCTGATATATCCCACGCCCCTCACTGTAACACTCTGATATACCCCACACCCCTCACTGAAACACTCTGATATACCCCACACCCCTCACTGTAAAACTCTGATATATCCCACACCCCTCACTGTAACACTCTGATATACCCCACACCCCTCACTGTAACACTCTGATATATCCCACACCCCTCACTGTAACACTCTGATATATCCCACATCCCTCACTGTAACACTCTGATATACCCCACACCCCTCACTGTAACACTCTGATATATCCCACACCCCTCACTGTAACACTCTGATATACCCCACACCCCTCACTGTAACACTCTGATATATCCCACACCCCTCACTGTAACACTCTGATATATCCCACACCCCTCACTGTAACACTCTGATATATCCCACATCAGTCACTGTAACATTCTGATATATCCCACATGCCTTACCCTAACACTCTGATATATCCCACGCCCCTCACTGTAACACTCTGATATACCCCACAACCCTTACCCTAACACTCTGATATATCGCAAACCGCTCACTGTGAGACACATGTACCCCACAAACGTCAGTGTATAACTCTGATATTTTACGCACCGCTCACGGTAACACTCTGATATATCCCGCACCCCTCACTGTAACATTCTGATATACCCCACACCCCTCACAGTAACACTCTGATATATCCCACACCCCTCACTGAAACACTCTGATAGACCCACACCCCGCCCTGGAACACCTTACAGACACCACACCCCTCACTATCACACTCTGATATACCCCACACCCTTCAAACTTAAACCCTGATAAAGCCCACACCCCTCACAAAAACTCGCTGATATATCCCACACGCCTCATTGTAACACTCTGATATATTCCACACCCCTCGCTGTAACACTCTAATATACCCCACACCCTCATTGTAACAGTCTGATATAACCCACAACCCCTCACTGTAACACTCTGATATACCCCACACCCCTCACTCTAAAACCCTGATAAACATCACACCCCTCACTGTAACACTATGATATATCCCACACCCCTCACTGAAACACTCTGATATACCCCACACCCCTCACTGTAACACTCTGATATATCCCACACCCCTCACTGTAACACTCTGATATACCCACACCCCTCACTGTAACACTCTGATATATCCCACACCCCTCACTGTAACAATCTGATATATCCCACACCCCTCACTGTAACACTCTGATATATCCCACAACCCTCACTGTAACACTCTGATATACCCCACACCCCTCACTGAAACACTCGGATATACCCCACACCCCTCACTGTAACACTCTGATATACCCCACACCCCTCACTGTAACACTCTGATATACCCCACACCCCTCACTGTAACACTCTGATATATCCCACACACCTCACTGTAACACTCTGATATATCCCACACCCCTCACTGTAACACTCTGATATATCCCACACCCCTCACTGTAACACTCTGATATACCCCACACCCCTCACTGTAACACTCGGATATACCCCACACCCCTCACTGTAACACTCTGATATACCCCACACCCCTCACTGTAACACTCTGATATATCCCACACCCCTCACTGTAACACTCTGATATACCCCACACCCCTCACTGTAACATTCGGATATACCCCACACCCCTCACTGTAACACTCTGATATACCCCACACCCCTCACTGTAACACTCTGATATACCCCACACCCTCACTGTAACACTCTGATATACCCCACACCCTCACTGTAACACTCGGATATACCCCACACCCCTCACTGTAACACTCTGATATACCCCACACACCCTCACTGTAACACTCTGATATATCCCACACCCCTCACTGTAACACTCTGATATACACCACACCCCTCACTGTAACACTCTGATATACCCCACACCCCTCACTGTAACACTCTGATATACCCCACACACCCTCACTGTAACACTCTGATAAACCTCACACCCCTCACTGTAACACTCTGATATATCCCACACCCCTCACTGTAACACTCTGATGTACCCCACACCCCTCACTGTAACACTCTGATAAACCTCACACCCCTCACTGTAACACTCTGATATACCCCACACCCCTCCCTGTAACACTCTGATATACCCCACACCACTCACTGTAACACTCTGATATATCCCACACCCCTCCCTGTAACAATCTGATATCTCCCACATCCCTCACTGTAACACTCTGATATATCCCACACCCCTCACTGTAACACTCTGATATACCTCACACCCCTCACTGTAACAGTCTGATATACCCCACACCCCTCACTGTAACACTCCGATATACCCCACACCCCTCACTGTAACACTCTGATATATCCCACACCCCTCACTGTAACACTCTGATATACCCACACCCCTCACTGTAACACTCTGA
Source organism: Mustelus asterias (assembly GCF_964213995.1). Lineage (NCBI taxonomy): Eukaryota > Metazoa > Chordata > Chondrichthyes > Carcharhiniformes > Triakidae > Mustelus > Mustelus asterias. The sequence goes on along the minus strand of NW_027591175.1, from coordinate 21,289 downwards.
TATACCCCACACCCCTCACTGTAACACTCTGATATACCCCACACCCCTCACTGTAACTCTCTGATATACACCACACCCCTCACTGTAACACTCTGATATATCCCACACCCTCACTGTAACACTCTGATATACCCCACACCCCTCACTGTAACAGTCTGATATACCCCACACCCCTCACTGTAACACTCTGATATATCCCACACCCCTCACTGTAACACTCTGATATACCCCACACCCCTCACTGTAACACTCGGATATACCCCACACCCCTCACTGTAACAGTCTGATATACCCCACACGCCTCACTGTAACACTCTGATATACCCCACACCCTCACTGTAACACTCTGATATACCCCACACCCTCACTGTAACACTCGGATATACCCCACACCCCTCACTGTAACACTCTGATATACCCCACACACCCTCACTGTAACACTCTGATATATCCCACACCCCTCACTGTAACACTCTGATATACCCCACACCCCTCACTGTAACACTCTGATATACCCCACACCCCTCACTGTAACACTCTGATATACCCCACACACCCTCACTGTAACACTCTGATAAACCTCACACCCCTCACTGTAACACTCTGATATATCCCACACCCCTCACTGTAACACTCTGATATACCCCACACCCCTCACTGTAACACTCTGATAAACCTCACACCCCTCACTGTAACACTCTGATATACCCCACACCCCTCCCTGTAACACTCTGATATACCCCACACCACTCACTGTAACACTCTGATATATCCCACACCCCTCCCTGTAACAATCTGATATATCCCACATCCCTCACTGTAACACTCTGATATATCCCACACCCCTCACTGTAACACTCTGATATACCTCACACCCCTCACTGTAACACTCTGATATACCCCACATCCCTCACTGTAACACTCTGATATCCCCCACACCCCTCACTGTAACAGTCTGATATACCCCACACCCCTCACTGTAACACTCCGATATACCCCACACCCCTCACTGTAACACTCTGATATATCCCACACCCCTCACTGTAACACTCTGATATATCCCACACCCCTCACTGTAAGACTCTGATATATCCCACACCCCTCACTGTAACACTCTGATATATCCCACACCCCTCACTATAACACTCTGATATATCCCACATCCCTCACTGTAACACTGATATACTCCACACACCTCACAGTAACTTTCTGATAGATCCACACCCGCCCTGGAACACCTTACAGACACCACGCCCCTCACTATCACACTCGGATATACCCGACACCCTTCAAACTTAAACCCTGATAAACCCCACACCCCTCACTGTAACACTCTGATAAACCCCACACCCCTCACTGTAACACTCTGATATACCCCACACCCCTCACTGTAACACTCTGATATATCCCACACCCCTCACTGTAACACTCTGATATACCCACACCCCTCACTGTAACACTCTGATATATCCCACACCCCTCACTGTAACAATCTGATATATCCCACACCCCTCACTGTAACACTCTGATATATCCCACAACCCTCACTGTAACACTCTGATATACCCCACACCCCTCACTGAAACACTCGGATATACCCCACACCCCTCACTGTAACACTCTGATATACCCCACACCCCTCACTGTAACACTCTGATATACCCCACACCCCTCACTGTAACACTCTGATATATCCCACACACCTCACTGTAACACTCTGATATATCCCACACCCCTCACTGTAACACTCTGATATATCCCACACCCCTCACTGTAACACTCTGATATACCCCACACCCCTCACTGTAACACTCGGATATACCCCACACCCCTCACTGTAACACTCTGATATACCCCACACCCCTCACTGTAACACTCTGATATATCCCACACCCCTCACTGTAACACTCTGATATACCCCACACCCCTCACTGTAACATTCGGATATACCCCACACCCCTCACTGTAACACTCTGATATACCCCACACCCCTCACTGTAACACTCTGATATACCCCACACCCTCACTGTAACACTCTGATATACCCCACACCCTCACTGTAACACTCGGATATACCCCACACCCCTCACTGTAACACTCTGATATACCCCACACACCCTCACTGTAACACTCTGATATATCCCACACCCCTCACTGTAACACTCTGATATACATCACACCCCTCACTGTAACACTCTGATATACCCCACACCCCTCACTGTAACACTCTGATATACCCCACACACCCTCACTGTAACACTCTGATAAACCTCACACCCCTCACTGTAACACTCTGATATATCCCACACCCCTCACTGTAACACTCTGATGTACCCCACACCCCTCACTGTAACACTCTGATAAACCTCACACCCCTCACTGTAACACTCTGATATACCCCACACCCCTCCCTGTAACACTCTGATATACCCCACACCACTCACTGTAACACTCTGATATATCCCACACCCCTCCCTGTAACAATCTGATATCTCCCACATCCCTCACTGTAACACTCTGATATATCCCACACCCCTCACTGTAACACTCTGATATACCTCACACCCCTCACTGTAACAGTCTGATATACCCCACACCCCTCACTGTAACACTCCGATATACCCCACACCCCTCACTGTAACACTCTGATATATCCCACACCCCTCACTGTAACACTCTGATATACCCACACCCCTCACTGTAACACTCTGATATACCCCACACCCCTCACTGTAACACTCTGATATACCCCACACCCCTCACTGTAACTCTCTGATATACACCACACCCCTCACTGTAACACTCTGATATATCCCACACCCTCACTGTAACACTCTGATATACCCCACACCCCTCACTGTAACAGTCTGATATACCCCACACCCCTCACTGTAACACTCTGATATATCCCACACCCCTCACTGTAACACTCTGATATACCCCACACCCCTCACTGTAACACTCGGATATACCCCACACCCCTCACTGTAACAGTCTGATATACCCCACACGCCTCACTGTAACACTCTGATATACCCCACACCCTCACTGTAACACTCTGATATACCCCACACCCTCACTGTAACACTCGGATATACCCCACACCCCTCACTGTAACACTCTGATATACCCCACACACCCTCACTGTAACACTCTGATATATCCCACACCCCTCACTGTAACACTCTGATATACCCCACACCCCTCACTGTAACACTCTGATATACCCCACACCCCTCACTGTAACACTCTGATATACCCCACACACCCTCACTGTAACACTCTGATAAACCTCACACCCCTCACTGTAACACTCTGATATATCCCACACCCCTCACTGTAACACTCTGATATACCCCACACCCCTCACTGTAACACTCTGATAAACCTCACACCCCTCACTGTAACACTCTGATATACCCCACACCCCTCCCTGTAACACTCTGATATACCCCACACCACTCACTGTAACACTCTGATATATCCCACACCCCTCCCTGTAACAATCTGATATATCCCACATCCCTCACTGTAACACTCTGATATATCCCACACCCCTCACTGTAACACTCTGATATACCTCACACCCCTCACTGTAACACTCTGATATACCCCACATCCCTCACTGTAACACTCTGATATCCCCCACACCCCTCACTGTAACAGTCTGATATACCCCACACCCCTCACTGTAACACTCCGATATACCCCACACCCCTCACTGTAACACTCTGATATATCCCACACCCCTCACTGTAACACTCTGATATATCCCACACCCCTCACTGTAAGACTCTGATATATCCCACACCCCTCACTGTAACACTCTGATATATCCCACACCCCTCACTATAACACTCTGATATATCCCACATCCCTCACTGTAACACTGATATACTCCACACACCTCACAGTAACTTTCTGATAGATCCACACCCGCCCTGGAACACCTTACAGACACCACGCCCCTCACTATCACACTCGGATATACCCGACACCCTTCAAACTTAAACCCTGATAAACCCCACACCCCTCACTGTAACACTCTGATAAACCCCACACCCCTCACTGTAACACTCTGATATACCCCACACCCCTCACTGTAACACTCTGATATACCCCACACCCCTCACTGTAACACTCTGATATACCCACACCCCTCACTGTAACACTCTGATATACCCACACCCCTCACTGTAACACTCTGATATATCCCACACCCCTCACTGTAACACTCTGATATACCCCACACCCCTCACTGTAACACTCTGATATACCCCACACCCCTCACTGTAACTCTCTGATATGCACCTCAACCCTCACTGTAACACTCTGATATACCCCACACCCCTCACTGTAACACTCTGATACACCCCACAACCCTTACTCTAACACTCTGATATATGCCACATCCCTCACTGTAACACTCTGATGTTTTACGCACAGCTCACTGTAACACTCTGATATACCGCACACACCACACTCTAAAACCCTGATAAACCTCACACCCCTCACTGTAACATTCTGATATACCCCACACCCCTCACTGTAACACTCTGATATATCCCACACCCCTCACTGTAACACTCTGATATATCCCACACCCCTCACTATAACACTCTGATATATCCCACATCCCTCACTGTAACACTGATATACTCCACACACCTCACAGTAACTTTCTGATAGATCCACACCCCGCCCTGGAACACCTTACAGACACCACGCCCCTCACTATCACACTCGGATATACCCCACACCCTTCAAACTTAAACCCTGATAAACCCCACACCCCTCACTGTAACACTCTGATATATCCCACACCCCTCACTGTAACACTCTGATATACCCCACACCCCTCACTGTAACACTCTGATATACCCCAAACCCCTCACTGTAACTCTCTGATATACACCTCAACCCTCACTGTAACACTCTGATATACCCCACACCCGTCACTGTAACACTCTGATATACCCCACAACCCTTACTCTAACACTCTGATATATGCCACATCCCTCACTGTAACACTCTGATATACCGCACACACCACACTCTAAAACCCTGATAAACCTCACACCCCTCACTGTAACACTCTGATATATCCCCCACCCCTCACTGTAACACTCTGATATGCCGCACACACCACACTCTAAAACCCTGATAAACCTCACACCCCTCACTGTAACACTCTGATATATCCCACACCCCTCACTGTAACACTCTGATATACCGCACACACCACACTCTAAAACCCTGATAAACCTCACACCCCTCACTGTAACACTCTGATATACCCCACACCCCTCACTGTAACACTCTGATATACCACACACCCCTCAGTGGAACACTCTGATATACCCCAGACCCCTCACTGTAACTCTCTGATATACCTCACAACCCTCACTGTAACACTCTGATATACCCCACACCCCTCACTGTAACACTCTGATATACCCACACCCCTCACTGTAACTCTCTGATATATCCCACACCCCTCACTGTAACACTCTGATGTTTTACGCACCGCTCACTGTAACACTCTGATATACCGCACACCCCTCACTCTAAAACCCTGATAAACCTCACACCCCTCACTGTAACACTCTGATATATACCACATCCCTCACTGTAACACTCAGATATATACCACATCCCTCACTGTAACACTCTGATATATCCCACATCCATCACTGTAACACTCTGATATACCCCACACCCCTCACTGTACCACTCTGATATATCCCACACCCCTCACTGGAACACTCTGATGTACCCCACATCCCTCACTGTAACACTCTGATATACCCCACACCCCTCACTGTAACACTCTGATATATCCCACACCCCTCACTGTAACACTCTGATATATCCCACATCAGTCACTGTAACATTCTGATATATCCCACATGCCTTACCCTAACACTCTGATATATCCCACGCCCCTCACTGTAACACTCTGATATACCCCACAACCCTTACCCTAACACTCTGATATATCGCAAACCGCTCACTGTGAGACACATGTACCCCACAAACGTCAGTGTATAACTCTGATATTTTACGCACCGCTCACGGTAACACTCTGATATATCCCACACCCCTCACTGTAACATTCTGATATACCCCACACCCCTCACAGTAACACTCTGATATATCCCACACCCCTCACTGAAACACTCTGATAGACCCACACCCCGCCCTGGAACACCTTACAGACACCACACCCCTCACTATCACACTCTGATATACCCCACACCCTTCAAACTTAAACCCTGATAAACCCCACACCCCTCACAAAAACTCGCTGATATATCCCACACGCCTCATTGTAACACTCTGATATATTCCACACCCCTCGCTGTAACACTCTAATATACCCCACACCCTCATTGTAACAGTCTGATATAACCCACAACCCCTCACTGTAACACTCTGATATACCCCACACCCCTCACTCTAAAACCCTGATAAACATCACACCCCTCACTGTAACACTATGATATATCCCACACCCCTCACTGAAACACTCTGATATACCCCACACCCCTCACTGTAACACTCTGATATATCCCACACCCCTCACTGTAACACTCTGATATACCCACACCCCTCACTGTAACACTCTGATATATCCCACACCCCTCACTGTAACAATCTGATATATCCCACACCCCTCACTGTAACACTCTGATATATCCCACAACCCTCACTGTAACACTCTGATATACCCCACACCCCTCACTGAAACACTCGGATATACCCCACACCCCTCACTGTAACACTCTGATATACCCCACACCCCTCACTGTAACACTCTGATATACCCCACACCCCTCACTGTAACACTCTGATATATCCCACACCCCTCACTGTAACACTCTGATATATCCCACACCCCTCACTGTAACACTCTGATATATCCCACACCCCTCACTGTAACACTCTGATATACCCCACACCCCTCACTGTAACACTCGGATATACCCCACACCCCTCACTGTAACACTCTGATATACCCCACACCCCTCACTGTAACACTCTGATATATCCCACACCCCTCACTGTAACACTCTGATATACCCCACACCCCTCACTGTAACATTCGGATATACCCCACACCCCTCACTATAACACTCTGATATACCCCACACCCCTCACTGTAACACTCTGATATACCCCACACCCTCACTGTAACACTCTGATATACCCCACACCCTCACTGTAACACTCGGATATACCCCACACCCCTCACTGTAACACTCTGATATACCCCACACACCCTCACTGTAACACTCTGATATATCCCACACCCCTCACTGTAACACTCTGATATACACCACACCCCTCACTGTAACACTCTGATATACCCCACACCCCTCACTGTAACACTCTGATATACCCCACACACCCTCACTGTAACACTCTGATAAACCTCACACCCCTCACTGTAACACTCTGATATATCCCACACCCCTCACTGTAACACTCTGATGTACCCCACACCCCTCACTGTAACACTCTGATAAACCTCACACCCCTCACTGTAACACTCTGATATACCCCACACCCCTCCCTGTAACACTCTGATATACCCCACACCACTCACTGTAACACTCTGATATATCCCACACCCCTCCCTGTAACAATCTGATATCTCCCACATCCCTCACTGTAACACTCTGATATATCCCACACCCCTCACTGTAACACTCTGATATACCTCACACCCCTCACTGTAACACTCTGATATACCCCACACCCCTCACTGTAACACTCTGATATAGCCCACACCCCTCACTGTAACAGTCTGATATACCCCACACCCCTCACTGTAACACTCCGATATACCCCACACCCCTCACTGTAACACTCTTATATATCCCACACCCCTCACTGTAACACTCTGATATACCCACACCCCTCACTGTAACACTCTGATATACCCCACACCCCTCACTGTAACACTCTGATATACCCCACACCCCTCACTGTAACTCTCTGATATACACCACACCCCTCACTGTAACACTCTGATATATCCCACACCCTCACTGTAACACTCTGATATACCCCACACCCCTCACTGTAACAGTCTGATATACCCCACACCCCTCACTGTAACACTCTGATATATCCCACACCCCTCACTGTAACACTCTGATATACCCCACACCCCTCACTGTAACACTCGGATATACCCCACACCCCTCACTGTAACAGTCTGATATACCCCACACGCCTCACTGTAACACTCTGATATACCCCACACCCTCACTGTAACACTCTGATATACCCCACACCCTCACTGTAACACTCGGATATACCCCACACCCCTCACTGTAACACTCTGATATACCCCACACACCCTCACTGTAACACTCTGATATATCCCACACCCCTCACTGTAACACTCTGATATACCCCACACCCCTCACTGTAACACTCTGATATACCCCACACCCCTCACTGTAACACTCTGATATACCCCACACACCCTCACTGTAACACTCTGATAAACCTCACACCCCTCACTGTAACACTCTGATATATCCCACACCCCTCACTGTAACACTCTGATATACCCCACACCCCTCACTGTAACACTCTGATAAACCTCACACCCCTCACTGTAACACTCTGATATACCCCACACCCCTCCCTGTAACACTCTGATATACCCCACACCACTCACTGTAACACTCTGATATATCCCACACCCCTCCCTGTAACAATCTGATATATCCCACATCCCTCACTGTAACACTCTGATATATCCCACACCCCTCACTGTAACACTCTGATATACCTCACACCCCTCACTGTAACACTCTGATATACCCCACACCCCTCACTGTAACACTCTGATATACCCCACACCCCTCACTGTAACAGTCTGATATACCCCACACCCCTCACTGTAACACTCCGATATACCCCACACCCCTCACTGTAACACTCTGATATATCCCACACCCCTCACTGTAACACTCTGATATATCCCACACCCCTCACTGTAACACTCTGATATATCCCACACCCCTCACTGTAACACTCTGATATACCCCACACCCCTCACTGTAACACTCTGATATATCCCACACCCCTCACTATAACACTCTGATATATCCCACATCCCTCACTGTAACACTGATATACTCCACACACCTCACAGTAACTTTCTGATAGATCCACACCCGCCCTGGAACACCTTACAGACACCACGCCCCTCACTATCACACTCGGATATACCCGACACCCTTCAAACTTAAACCCTGATAAACCCCACACCCCTCACTGTAACACTCTGATAAACCCCAGACCCCTCACTGTAACACTCTGATATACCCCACACCCCTCACTGTAACACTCTGATACACCCCACAACCCTTACTCTAACACTGTGATATATGCCACATCCCTCACTGTAACACTCTGATGTTTTACGCACAGCTCACTGTAACACTCAGATATACCGCACACACCACACTCTAAAACCCTGATAAACCTCACACCCCTCACTGTAACACTCTGATATACCCCACACCCCTCACTGTAACACTCTGATATACCACACACCCCTCACTGTAACATTCTGATATACCCCACACCCCTCACTGTAACACTCTGATATATCCCACACCCCTCACTGTAACACTCTGTTATATCCCACACCCCTCACTATAACACTCTGATATATCCCACATCCCTCACTGTAACACTGATATACTCCACACACCTCACAGTAACTTTCTGATAGATCCACACCCCGCCCTGGAACACCTTACAGACACCACGCCCCTCACTATCACACTCGGATATACCCCACACCCTTCAAACTTAAACCCTGATAAACCCCACACCCCTCACTGTAACACTCTGATATATCCCACACCCCTCACTGTAACACTCTGATATACCCCACACCCCTCACTGTAACACTCTGATATACCCCACACCCCTCACTGTAACTCTCTGATATACACCTCAACCCTCACTGTAACACTCTGATATACCCCACAACCCTCACTGTAACACTCTGATATACCCCACACCCCTCACTGTAACACTCTGATATACCCCACACCCCTCACTGTAACACTCTGATATACCCAACACCCCTCACTGTAACACTCTGATATATCCCACACCCCTCACTGTAACACTCTGATAAACCTCACACCCCTCACTGTAACACTCTGATATATCCCACACCCCTCACTGTAACACTCTGATAAACCGCACACCCCTCACTGTAACACTCTGATACATCCCACACCCCTCACTGTAACACTCTGATATATCCCACACCCCTCACTGTAACACTCTGACATATCCCACACCCCTCACTGTAACACTCTGATATATCCCACACCCCTCACTGTAACACTCTGAAATACCCCACACCCCTCACTGTAACACTCTGATATACCCCACAACCCTCACTGTAACACTCTGATATATCCCACACCCCTCACTGTAACTCTCTGATATATCCCACGCCCCTCACTGTAACACTCTGGTATATCCCACACCCCTCACTGTAACACTCTGATATATCCCACACACCTCACTGTAAATATCTGCTATATCGCACACCCCTCACTGAAACACTCTGATGTACCCCACTTCCCTCAATGTAACACTCTGATACACCCCACACCCCTCACTGTAACACTCTGATGTACCCCACACCCCTCACTGTAACACTCTGATATATCCCACACCCCTCACTGTAACACTCTGATATACCACACATCCCTCACTGTAACGCTCTGATATACCCCACACCCCTCACTGTAACAGTCTGATATATCCCACTCCCCTCACTGCAACATTCTTATATATCCCACACCCCTCACTCTAACACACTGATACATCCCACAACCCTCACTGTAACACTCTGATATCCCCCACACCCCTCATTGTAACACTCTGATATACCCAACACCCCTCACTGTGACACTCTGATATATCCCACACCCCTCATTGTAACACTCTGATATACCCACACCCCTCACTGTCACAATCTGATATATCCAACACCGATCACTGCAACACTCTGATATATCCCACAACCCTCACTGTCACACTCTGATATACCCCACACCCCTCACTGTAACACTCTGAGATACCTCACTCCCCTCACGAGAACACTCTGATATACCCCACACCCCTCACTGTCACAATCTGATATATCCCACACCCCTAACTGTAACACTCTGATATATCCCACACCCATCACTGTAACTCTCTGATATATCCCACACCCCTCACTGAAACACTCTGATATATCCCACACCCCTCACTGTAACACTCTGATATATCCCACACACCTCACTGTAAAACTCTGATATATCCCACACCCCTCACTGAAACACTCTGATGTACCCCACACCCCTCACTGTAACACTCTGATATATCCCACACCCCTCACTATTACACTCTGATATATCCCACATCCCTCACTGTAACACTGATATACTCCACACACCTCACAGTAACTTTCTGATAGATCCACACCCGCCCTGGAACACCTTACAGACACCACGCCCCTCACTATCACACTCGGATATACCCGACACCCTTCAAACTTAAACCCTGATAAACCCCACACCCCTCACTGTAACACTCTGATAAACCCCAGACCCCTCACTGTAACACTCTGATATACCCCACACCCCTCACTGTAACACTCTGATACACCCCACAACCCTTACTCTAACACTGTGATATATGCCACATCCCTCACTGTAACACTCTGATGTTTTACGCACAGCTCACTGTAACACTCAGATATACCGCACACACCACACTCTAAAACCCTGATAAACCTCACACCCCTCACTGTAACACTCTGATATACCCCACACCCCTCACTGTAACACTCTGATATACCACACACCCCTCACTGTAACATTCTGATATACCCCACACCCCTCACTGTAACACTCTGATATATCCCACACCCCTCACTGTAACACTCTGTTATATCCCACACCCCTCACTATAACACTCTGATATATCCCACATCCCTCACTGTAACACTGATATACTCCACACACCTCACAGTAACTTTCTGATAGATCCACACCCCGCTCTGGAACACCTTACAGACACCACGCCCCTCACTATCACACTCGGATATACCCCACACCCTTCAAACTTAAACCCTGATAAACCCCACACCCCTCACTGTAACACTCTGATATATCCCACACCCCTCACTGTAACACTCTGATATACCCCACACCCCTCACTGTAACACTCTGATATACCCCACACCCCTCACTGTAACTCTCTGATATACACCTCAACCCTCACTGTAACACTCTGATATACCCCACAACCCTCACTGTAACACTCTGATATACCCCACACCCCTCACTGTAACACTCTGATATACCCCACACCCCTCACTGTAACACTCTGATATACCCGACACCCCTCACTGTAACACTCTGATATATCCCACACCCCTCACTGTAACACTCTGATAAACCTCACACCCCTCACTGTAACACTCTGATATATCCCACACCCCTCACTGTAACACTCTGATAAACCGCACATCCCTCACTGTAACACTCTGATACATCCCACACCCCTCACTGTAACACTCTGATATATCCCACACCCCTCACTGTAACACTCTGACATATCCCACACCCCTCACTGTAACACTCTGATATATCCCACACCCCTCACTGTAACACTCTGAAATACCCCACACCCCTCACTGTAACACTCTGATATACCCCACACCCCTCACTGTAACACTCTGATATATCCCACACCCCTCACTGTAACTCTCTGATATATCCCACGCCCCTCACTGTAACACTCTGGTATATCCCACACCCCTCACTGTAACACTCTGATATATCCCACACACCTCACTGTAAATATCTGCTATATCGCACACCCCTCACTGAAACACTCTGATGTACCCCACTTCCCTCAATGTAACACTCTGATACACCCCACACCCCTCACTGTAACACTCTGATGTACCCCACACCCCTCACTGTAACACTCTGATATATCCCACACCCCTCACTGTAACACTCTGATATACCACACATCCCTCACTGTAACGCTCTGATATACCCCACACCCCTCACTGTAACAGTCTGATATATCCCACTCCCCTCACTGCAACATTCTTATATATCCCACACCCCTCACTCTAACACACTGATACATCCCACAACCCTCACTGTAACACTCTGATATCCCCCACACCCCTCATTGTAACACTCTGATATACCCAACACCCCTCACTGTGACACTCTGATATATCCCACACCCCTCATTGTAACACTCTGATATACCCCACACCCCTCACTGTCACAATCTGATATATCCAACACCGATCACTGTAACACTCTGATATATCCCACAACCCTCACTGTCACACTCTGATATACCCCACACCCCTCACTGTAACACTCTGAGATACCTCACTCCCCTCACGAGAACACTCTGATATACCCCACACCCCTCACTGTCACAATCTGATATATCCCACACCCCTAACTGTAACACTCTGATATATCCCACACCCATCACTGTAACTCTCTGATATATCCCACACCCCTCACTGAAACACTCTGATATATCCCACACCCCTCACTGTAACACTCTGATATATCCCACACACCTCACTGTAAAACTCTGATATATCCCACACCCCTCACTGAAACACTCTGATGTACCCCACTCCCCTCACTGTAACAATCTGATATACCCCACACCACTCACTGTAACACTCTGATGTACCCCCACCCCTCACTGTAACACCCTGGTATATTCCATACCCCTCACTGTAACTCACTGACATATCCCACACACCTCACTGTAACACTCTGATATACGGCACACCCCTCACTGTAACACTCTGATATATCCCACACCCCTCACTTTAACACTCTGATATACCCCACACCCCTCACTGTAACACTCTGATATACGGCACACCCCTCACTGTAACACTCTGATATACACCACACCCCTTACAGTAACACTCTGATATATCCCACACCCCTCAATGTAACACTCTGATATATCCCACACCCCTCACTGTAACACTCTGATATATCCCACACCCCTTACCCTAACACTCTGATATATCGCAAACCGCTCACTGTGAGACTCATGTACCCCACAAACTTCAGTGTATAACTCTGATATTTTACGCACCGCTCACAGTAACACTCTGATATATCCCACACCCCTCACTGTAACATTCTGATATACCCCACACCCCTCACAAAAACTCCCAGATATATCCCACACCCCTCACTGTAACACTCTGATATATCCCACACCCCTCACTGTAACATTCTGATATACCCCACACCCCTCACAGTAACACTCTGATATATCCCACACCCCTCACTGAAACACTCTGATAGACCCACACCCCGCCCTGGAACACCTTACAGACACCACACCCCTCACTATCACACTCTGATATACCCCACACCCTTCAAACTTAAACCCTGATAAACCCCACACCCCTCACAAAAACTCGCTGATATATCCCACACGCCTCATTGTAACACTCTGATATATTCCACACCCCTCGCTGTAACACTCTAATATACCCCACACCCTCATTGTAACAGTCTGATATAACCCACAACCCCTCACTGTAACACTCTGATATACCCCACACCCCTCACTCTAAAACCCTGATAAACATCACACCCCTCACTGTAACACTATGATATATCCCACACCCCTCACTGAAACACTCTGATATACCCCACACCCCTCACTGTAACACTCTGATATATCCCACACCCCTCACTGTAACACTCTGATATACCCACACCCCTCACTGTAACACTCTGATGTACCCCACACCCCTCACTGTAACACTCTGATATACCCCACACCCCTCACTGTAACACTCTGATATATCCCACACCCCTCACTGTAACACTCTGATATACCCACACCCCTCACTGTAACACTCTGATATACCCCACACCCCTCACTGTAACACTCTGATATACCCCACACCCCTCACTGTAACACTCTGATATACCCCACACCCCTCAGTGTAACACTCTGATATACCCCACACCCCTCACTGTAACTCTCTGATATACCCCACAACCCTCACTGTAACACTCTGATATACCCCACACCCCTCACTGTAACACTCTGATATACCCCACACCCCTCACTGTAACACTCTGATATACCCGACACCCCTCACTGTAACACTCTGATATATCCCACACCCCTCACTGTAACACTCTGATAAACCTCACACCCCTCACTGTAACACTCTGATATATCCCACACCCCTCACTGTAACACTCTGATAAACCGCACACCCCTCAATGTAACACTCTGATACATCCCACACCCCTCACTGTAACACTCTGATATACCCCACACCCCTCACTGTAACACTCTGATATATCCCACACCCCTCACTGTAACTCTCTGATATATCCCACGCCCCTCACTGTAACACTCTGGTATATCCCACACCCCTCACTGTAACACTCTGATATATCCCACACACCTCACTGTAAATTTCTGCTATATCGCACACCCCTCACTGTAACACTCTGATACACCCCACACCCCTCACTGTAACACTCTGATAAACCTCACACCCCTCACTGTAACACTCTGATATACCCCACACCCCTCCCTGTAACACTCTGATATACCCCACACCACTCACTGTAACACTCTGATATATCCCACACCCCTCCCTGTAACAATCTGATATATCCCACATCCCTCACTGTAACACTCTGATATATCCCACACCCCTCACTGTAACACTCTGATATACCTCACACCCCTCACTGTAACACTCTGATATACCCCACACCCCTCACTGTAACACTCTGATATACCCCACACCCCTCACTGTAACAGTCTGATATACCCCACACCCCTCACTGTAACACTCCGATATACCCCACACCCCTCACTGTAACACTCTGATATATCCCACACCCCTCACTGTAACACTCTGATATATCCCACACCCCTCACTGTAACACTCTGATATATCCCACACCCCTCACTGTAACACTCTGATATATCCCACACCCCTCACTATAACACTCTGATATATCCCACATCCCTCACTGTAACACTGATATACTCCACACACCTCACAGTAACTTTCTGATAGATCCACACCCGCCCTGGAACACCTTACAGACACCACGCCCCTCACTATCACACTCGGATATACCCGACACCCTTCAAACTTAAACCCTGATAAACCCCACACCCCTCACTGTAACACTCTGATAAACCCCAGACCCCTCACTGTAACACTCTGATATACCCCACACCCCTCACTGTATCACTCTGATATACCCCACACCCCTCACTGTAACACTCTGATATACCCACACCCCTCACTGTAACACTCTGATATACCCACACCCCTCACTGTAACACTCTGATATATCCCACACACGTCACTGTAAAACTCTGATATATCCCACACCCCTCACTGAAACACTCTGATGTACCCCACTCCCCTCACTGTAACAATCTGATATACCCCACACCACTCACTGTAACACTCTGATGTACCCCCACCCCTCACTGTAACACCCTGGTATATTCCATACCCCTCACTGTAACTCACTGACATATCCCACACACCTCACTGTAACACTCTGATATACGGCACACCCCTCACTGTAACACTCTGATATATCCCACACCCCTCACTTTAACACTCTGATATACCCCACACCCCTCACTGTAACACTCTGATATACGGCACACCCCTCACTGTAACACTCTGATATACACCACACCCCTTACAGTAACACTCTGATATATCCCACACCCCTCAATGTAACACTCTGATATATCCCACACCCCTCACTGTAACACTCTGATATATCCCACACCCCTTACCCTAACACTCTGATATATCGCAAACCGCTCACTGTGAGACTCATGTACCCCACAAACTTCAGTGTATAACTCTGATATTTTACGCACCGCTCACTGTAACACTCTGATATATCCCACACCCCTCACTGTAACATTCTGATATACCCCACACCCCTCACAAAAACTCCCAGATATATCCCACACCCCTCACTGTAACACTCTGATATATCCCACACCCCTCACTGTAACATTCTGATATACCCCACACCCCTCACAGTAACACTCTGATATATCCCACACCCCTCACTGAAACACTCTGATAGACCCACACCCCGCCCTGGAACACCTTACAGACACCACACCCCTCACTATCACACTCTGATATACCCCACACCCTTCAAACTTAAACCCTGATAAACCCCACACCCCTCACAAAAACTCGCTGATATATCCCACACGCCTCATTGTAACACTCTGATATATTCCACACCCCTCGCTGTAACACTCTAATATACCCCACACCCTCATTGTAACAGTCTGATATAACCCACAACCCCTCACTGTAACACTCTGATATACCCCACACCCCTCACTCTAAAACCCTGATAAACATCACACCCCTCACTGTAACACTATGATATATCCCACACCCCTCACTGAAACACTCTGATATACCCCACACCCCTCACTGTAACACTCTGATATATCCCACACCCCTCACTGTAACACTCTGATATACCCACACCCCTCACTGTAACACTCTGATGTACCCCACACCCCTCACTGTAACACTCTGATATACCCCACACCCCTCACTGTAACACTCTGATATATCCCACACCCCTCACTGTAACACTCTGATATACCCACACCCCTCACTGTAACACTCTGATATACCCCACACCCCTCACTGTAACACTCTGATATACCCCACACCCCTCACTGTAACACTCTGATATACCCCACACCCCTCAGTGTAACACTCTGATATACCCCACACCCCTCACTGTAACTCTCTGATATACCCCACAACCCTCACTGTAACACTCTGATATACCCCACACCCCTCACTGTAACACTCTGATATACCCCACACCCCTCACTGTAACACTCTGATATACCCGACACCCCTCACTGTAACACTCTGATATATCCCACACCCCTCACTGTAACACTCTGATAAACCTCACACCCCTCACTGTAACACTCTGATATATCCCACACCCCTCACTGTAACACTCTGATAAACCGCACACCCCTCAATGTAACACTCTGATACATCCCACACCCCTCACTGTAACACTCTGATATACCCCACACCCCTCACTGTAACACTCTGACATATCCCACACCCCTCACTGTAACACTCTGATATATCCCACACCCCTCACTGTAACACTCTGATCTACCCAGACCCCTCACTGTAACACTCTGATATACCCCACACCCCTCACTGTAACACTCTGATATATCCCACACCCCTCACTGTAACTCTCTGATATATCCCACGCCCCTCACTGTAACACTCTGGTATATCCCACACCCCTCACTGTAACACTCTGATATATCCCACACACCTCACTGTAAATGTCTGCTATATCGCACACCCCTCACTGTAACACTCTGATACACCCCACACCCCTCACTGTAACACTCTGATAAACCTCACACCCCTCACTGTAACACTCTGATATACCCCACACCCCTCCCTGTAACACTCTGATATACCCCACACCACTCACTGTAACACTCTGATATATCCCACACCCCTCCCTGTAACAATCTGATATATCCCACATCCCTCACTGTAACACTCTGATATATCCCACACCCCTCACTGTAACACTCTGATATACCTCACACCCCTCACTGTAACACTCTGATATACCCCACACCCCTCACTGTAACACTCTGATATACCCCACACCCCTCACTGTAACAGTCTGATATACCCCACACCCCTCACTGTAACACTCCGATATACCCCACACCCCTCACTGTAACACTCTGATATATCCCACACCCCTCACTGTAACACTCTGATATATCCCACACCCCTCACTGTAACACTCTGATATATCCCACACCCCTCACTGTAACACTCTGATATATCCCACACCCCTCACTATAACACTCTGATATATCCCACATCCCTCACTGTAACACTGATATACTCCACACACCTCACAGTAACTTTCTGATAGATCCACACCCGCCCTGGAACACCTTACAGACACCACGCCCCTCACTATCACACTCGGATATACCCGACACCCTTCAAACTTAAACCCTGATAAACCCCACACCCCTCACTGTAACACTCTGATAAACCCCAGACCCCTCACTGTAACACTCTGATATACCCCACACCCCTCACTGTATCACTCTGATATACCCCACACCCCTCACTGTAACACTCTGATATACCCACACCCCTCACTGTAACACTCTGATATACCCACACCCCTCACTGTAACACTCTGATATATCCCACACCCCTCACTGTAACACTCTGATATACCCCACACCCCTCACTGTAACACTCTGATATACCCCACACCCCTCACTGTAACTCTCTGATATGCACCTCAACCCTCACTGTAACACTCTGATATACCCCACACCCCTCACTGTAACACTCTGATATACCCCACAACCCTAACTCTAACACTCTGAAAAATGCCACATCCCTCACTGTAACACTCTGATGTTTTACGCACAGCTCACTGTAACACTCTGATATACCGCACAGACCACACTCTAAAATCCTGATAAACCTCACACCCCTCACTGTAACACTCTGATATACCCCACACCCCTCACTGTAACACTCTGATATACCACACACCCCTCACTGTAACATTCTGATATACCCCACAGCCCTCACTGTAACACTCTGATATATCCCACACCCCTCACTGTAACACTCTGATATATCCCACACCCCTCACTATAACACTCTGATTTATCCCACATCCCTCACTGTAACACTGATATACTCCACACACCTCACAGTAACTTTCTGATAGATCCACACCCCGCCCTGGAACACCTTACAGACACCACGCCCCTCACTATCACACTCGGATATACCCCACACCCTTCAAACTTAAACCCTGATAAACCCCACACCCCTCACTGTAACACTCTGATAAACCCCACACCCCTCACTGTAACACTCTGATATACCCCACACCCCTCACTGTAACACTCTGATATACCCCACACCCCTCACTGTAACTCTCTGATATACACCTCAACCCTCACTGTAACACTCTGATATACCGCACACACCACACTCTAAAACCCTGATAAACCTCACACCCCTCACTGTAACACTCTGATATATCCCACACCCCTCACTGTAACACTCTGATATACCGCACACACCACACTCTAAAACCCTGATAAACCTCACACCCCTCACTGTAACACTCTGATATATCCCACACCCCTCACTGTAACACTCTGATATACCGCACACACCACACTCTAAAACCCTGATAAACCTCACACCCCTCACTGTAACACTCTGATATACCCCACACCCCTCACTGTAACACTCTGATATACCACACACCCCTCAGTGGAACACTCT
Organism: Mustelus asterias; assembly: GCF_964213995.1. NCBI lineage: Eukaryota > Metazoa > Chordata > Chondrichthyes > Carcharhiniformes > Triakidae > Mustelus > Mustelus asterias. Next base: position 795 of record NW_027591175.1, on the reverse strand, counting down.
GATATACCCCAGACCCCTCACTGTAACTCTCTGATATACCTCACAACCCTCACTGTAACACTCTGATATACCCCACACCCCTCACTGTAACACTCTGATATACCCACACCCCTCACTGTAACTCTCTGATATATCCCACACCCCTCACTGTAACACTCTGATAAACCTCACACCCCTCACTGTAACACTCTGATATACCGCACACCCCTCACTCTAAAACCCTGATAAACCTCACACCCCTCACTGTAACACTCTGATATATACCACACCCCTCACTGTAACACTCAGATATATACCACATCCCTCACTGTAACACTCTGATATATCCCACATCCCTCACTGTAACACTCTGATATATACCACATCCCTCACTGTAACACTCAGATATATACCACATCCCTCACTGTAACACTCTGATATATCCCACATCCCTCACTGTAACACTCTGATATACCGCAAACCCCTCACTCTAAAACCCTGATAAACCTCACACCCCTCACTGTAACACTCAGATATATACCACATCCCTCACTGTAACACTCAGATATATACCACATCCCTCACTGTAACACTCTGACATATCCCACACCCCTCACTGTAACACTCTGATACACACCACTCCCCAACTGCAATACTCTGATATACACCACACCCCTCAGTGTACCACTCTGATATGCCCCACACCCCTCACTGTACCACTCTGATATATCCCACACCCCTCACTGTAACACTCTGATATACCCCACACCCCTCTCTGCAACACTCTGATATACCCCACACCCCTCACAGTAACAC